>NW_027140628.1:0-87500 GCF_036365525.1 Heterodontus francisci
TACCCCCTTTCCTGACCTTGAAACATGACCTTTACTGCTGAGCCAACCCTGTTGCTGATCCTTCCCGTCCAGTGACCTAGACATCTGCCCCATCCCCAACGGCTGAACCCTGAGCCTAATCTGTTCCCCTCCCTGATCCTCATCCCTGACCCCTGACCTGTTCCCCTCCCTGATCCTCATCACTGATCCTGACCCCTGACCTGTTCCCCTCCCTGATCCTCATCTCTGACCCTGACCCCTAATCTGTTCTCCTCCCTGATCCTCATTCCCGACCCCTGACCTGTTCCCCTCCCTGATCCTCATCCCTGACCCTGACCCCTGACCTGTTCCCCTCCCTGATCCTCATCACTGACCCTGACCCTGACCTGTTTCCCTCCCTGATTCTCATTCCTGACCCCTGACCTGTTCCCCTCCTGATCCTCATCTCTGACCCCTGACCTGTTCCCCTCCCTGATCCTCATCCCCGACCCCTGACCTATTCTCCTCCCTGATCCTCATCCCTGACCCTGACCTGTTCCCCTCCCTGAACCTTGTCCCTGACTCTGACCCCTGACCTGTTCCCCTCCCTGATCCTCATTCCCGACCCCTGACCTGTTCCCCTCCCTGATCCTCATCCCTGACCCTGACCCCTAATCTGTTCCCCTCCCTGATCCTCATTCCTTACCCCTGACCTGTTCCCCTCCCTGATCCTCATTCCCAACCCCTGACCTGTTCCCCTCCCTGATCCTCATCGCTGACCCTGACCCCTGACCTGCTCCCCTCCCTGACCTGCTTCTCTCTCTGATCTTCATCCCTGAGCCCGACCTCTGACCTTGTCCCTGTTCTTGAACTTTGACCCCACCCGCTGACTAAGTTCCATTGACGCTAAGTTGTCCTCTGCTTTCTCCCTCACAGGTCACGGTGCCCAGCCTCAGTTACCTGAGCATCGTCTCTATATTTGGGTTTGTGGCTTTCTTCGAGGTGGGTCCAGGTCCTATTCCTTGGTTCATCGTGGCTGAACTTTTCAGCCAAGGCCCACGGCCAGCGGCTGTGGCTGTAGCCGGCTGCTCCAACTGGACCGCCAACTTCCTGGTCGGCATGTTATTCCCCATAGTGGAGGTAAGGGCAGGAATGAGGGCGACACAAAGTACAGCCCATTCCCGAACTCACTGTACACACGCACTCGCTCGCTCTCTCTCGCCCGCGCACTCGCTCTCTCTCTCTCGCCCGCGCACTCGCTCTCTCTCTCTAGCCCGCGCGCTCACTCGCTCTCTCTCTCTCGCTCCGCGCACTTCGCTCTCTCTCTCTCTCTCGCCCGCGCACTCGCTCTCTCTCTCTCTCTCGCCCCGCGCGCTCGCTCGCTCTCTCTCGCCCCGCGCGCACTCGCTCTCTCTCTCTCTCTCGCCAGCGCACTCACTCTCTCTCTCTCGCCCGCGCACTCGCTCTCTCTCTCTCGCCCGCTGCGCGCACTCGCTCTCTCTCTCTCGCCCGCGCACACTCGCTCTCTCTCTCTTGCCCGCGCGCTCGCTCGCTCTCTCTCTCTCTCGCCCGCTCACTCACTCTCTCTCTCTCCGCCCGCGCACTCGCTCTCTCTCTCTCTCGCCCGCGCACTCCTCTCTCTCTCTCGCCCGCGCACTCTCTCTCTCTCGCACCGCGCACTTCGCTCTCTCTCTCTCTCCCGCCCGTGCACTGCTCCTCTCTCTCTCTCGCCCGCGCACTCGCTCTCTCTCTCTCGCCTCCAGCGCACTCGCTCTCTCTCTCTCTTGCCCGCGCACTCACTCACTCTCTCTCTCTCGCCCTCGCGCGCACTCGCTCTCTCTCGCCCGCCGCACTCGCTCTCTCGCCCGCGCGCTCTCTCTCTCTCTCGCTCCGCGCACTCACTCTCTCTCTCTCGCTCCGCGCGCGCTCACGTCGCTCTCTCTCGCCCGCGCGCACTCCACTCTCTCTCTCGCCCGCGCACTCGCTCTCTCTCTCTCTCTCGCTCCGCGCACTCGCTCTCTCTCTCTCTCTCGCCCGCGCGCTCACTCTCTCTCTCTCGCCCCGCGCACTTCGCTCTCGCTCTCTCTCTCGCCCCGCACACATCACTCGCTCTCTCTCTCTCGCCCGCGCGCTCACTCTCTCTCTCTCCAGCCCCGCGCACTTCGCGCTCTCGCTCTCTCTCTCGCACCGCGCACTCACTCGCTCTCTCTCTCTCTCGCCCGCGCGCTCACTCTCTCTCTCTTGCCCGCGCACTCGCTCTCTCACTCTCGCCCCGCGCACTCACTCTCTCTCTCTCTCCTCGCCCGCGCACTCGCTCTCTCTCTCCTCGCCCGCGCACTCACTCTCTCTCTCTCGCCTTGCGCGCACTTGCTCTCTCTCTCTCGCCTGCGCGCACTCGCTCTCTCTCTCTCGCCCGCGCACTCACTCTCTCTCTCTCTCTCGCCCGCGCACTCGCTCTCTCTCTCTCGCCCGCGCACTCACTCTCTCTCTCTCGCCCGCCACACTCACTCTCTCTCTCTCGCCCGCGCGCACTCGCTCTCTCTCTCTCTTGCCCGCGCGCTCGCTCTCTCTCTCGCCCGCGCGCACTCGCTCTCTCTCTCGCTCCCGCGCACTTCGCTCTCTCTCTCTCTTGCCCGCGCACTCGCTCTCTCTCTCTAGCCCGCGCGCTCACTCGCTCTCTCTCTCTCGCCCGCGCACTCACTCTCTCTCTCTCGCCCGCAGCGCGCACTCGCTCTCTCTCTCTTGCCCGCGCGCACTCGCTCTCTCTCTCTCTTGCCCGCGCACTCGCTCTCTCTCTCGCCCGCTCACTCGCTCTCTCTCTCTCGCCCGCACACTCGCTCTCTCTCTCTCGCCCGCGCACTCGCTCTCATCTCTCGCCCGCGCACTCGCTCTCTCTCTCTTGCCCGCGCGCACTCGCTCTCTCTCTCTCTTGCCCGCGCACTCGCTCTCTCTCTCGCCCGCGCACTCGCTCTCTCTCTCTCGCCCGCGCACCTCGCTCTCTCTCTCGCACCGCGCACCTCGCTCTCTCTCTCTCTCTCTCGCCCGCGCACTCGCTCTCTCTCTCTCGCCCGGCACTCGCTCTCTCTCTCTCGCCCCGCGCACGTCATTCTCTCCCTCGCTCCGCGCGCACTCGCTCTCTCTCTCGGCCAGCACTCGCTCTCTCTCTCACACCGCGCACTCGCTCTCTCTCTCTCTTGCCCGCGCGCACCTCGCTCACTCTCTCTCTCTCGCCAGCACTCGCTCTCTCCCTCGCCCCGCGCCACATCGCTCACTCTCTCTCGCCAGCACTCGCTCTCTCTCTCACCCGCGCCACTTGCTCTCTCTCTCTTGCCCGTGCGCACTTGCTCTCTCCCTCGCCCGCGCACTCGCTCACAACTCTCTCTCGCCAGCACTCGCTCTCTCTCGCCCCGCGCACTCGCTCTCTCTCTCTTGCCCGCGCGCACTCGCTCTCCTCTCTTGCCCGCGCACTCGCTCTCTTGCCCGCGCGCACTCACTCTCTCTCTCTCGCCCCGCTGCGCACTCGCTCTCTCTCTCTTGCGCACGCTCTCTCTCTCTCTCATGCGCACACTCTCTCTCTCTCACCCGCGCACACTCTCTCTCTCTCTCTTGCGCACACTCTCTCTCTCTCTTGCGCACACTCTCTCTCTCTCTCTTCGCCCGCGCGCACGTCGCTCTCTCTCTTGCCCGCGCACTCGCTCTCTTGCCCGCGCGCACTCACTCTCTCTCTCTCGCCCGCGCACACTCGCTCTCTCTCTCTTGCGCACGCTCTCTCTCTCTCTCATGCGCACACTCTCTCTCTCTCTCTTGCGCACACTCTCTCTCTCTCTTGCGCACACTCTCTCTCTCTCTCTCGCCCGCGCACTCGCTCTCTCTATTGCCCGCGCAGTCGCTCTCTTGCACCCAGCGCGCACTCACTCTCTCTCTCTTGCCCGCGCGCAACTCACTCTCTCTCTCTCGCCCCGCGCGCACTTCGCTCTCTCTCTCTTGCGCACACTCTCTCTCTCTCTTTCGCACACTCTCTCTCTTTCTCTTGCGCACACTCTCTCTCTCTCTCATGCGCACACTCTCTCTCTCTCACCCGCGCACACTCTCTCTCTCTCACCCGCCGCACACTCTCTCTCTCTCTCTTGCGCACACTCTCTCTCTCTCCTCTCTCTTGCGCACACTCTCTCTCTCTCTCGCCCCGCGCACACTCTCTCTCTCTCACCCACGCACACTCTCTCTCTCTCTCTTGCGCACACTCTCTCTCTCTCTCTCACCGCGCACACTCTCTCTCTTTCTCTTGCGCACACTCTCTCTCTCTCTCATGCGCACACTCTCTCTCTCTCACCCGCGCACACTCTCTCTCTTTCTCTTGCGCGCACTCTCTCTCATGCGCACACTCTCTCTCTCTCACCCGCGCACACTCTCTCTCTCTCTTGCGCACACACTCTCTGTCTCTCTTGCGCACACTCTCACTCTCTCGCCCGCGCACACTCTTTCTCTCTCTCTTGCGCACACACTCTCTGTCTCTCTTGCGCACACTCTCTCGCGCACACTCTCTCTCTCTCTCGCGCACACACTCTCTGTCTCTCTTGCGCACACTCTCACTCTCTCGCCCGCGCACACTCTTTCTCTCATCTCTTGCGCACACACTCTCTGTCTCTCTTGCGCACACTCTCTCGCGCACACTCTCTCTCTCACCCCGCGCACACTCTCGCTCTCATCACCCGCGCGCACTCTCTCTCTCTCGCCTGCGCACACTCTCTCTCTCTCTCTTGCGCACACTCTCACTCTCTCGCCAGCGCCACACTCTCTCTCTCTCTCTTGCGCACACTCTCTCTCTCTCACCCGCGCACACTCTCTCTCTCTCTTGCGCACACTCTCTCTCGTCCTCTCTCCCGCGCACACTCTCTCTCTCTCTTGCGCACACACTCTCTGTCTCTCTTGCGCACACTCTCTCTCTCTCGCCCGCGCACACTCTCTCTCTCTCTCTCTTGCGCCCTCTCTCTCTCTCTCTCTTGCACACACACTCTCTCTCTCTCTCTTGCTGCACACTCTCTCTCCTCTCTTTGCGCACACACTCTCTATCTCTCTTGCGCACTCTCTCTCTCTCCCGCACACACTCTCTCTCTCTCTCTTGCGCACACTCTCTCTCTCTCTCGCCCGCGCACACTCTCTCTCTCTCGCCCGCCCACACTCTCTCTCTCTTGCGCACACACTCTCTCTCTCTCTTGCGCACACTCTCTCTCTCTCTCTTGCGCACACTCTCTCTCTCTCGCTCCGCGCACACTCTCGCTCTCTCTCTCTCACTTTCGCACACTCTCTCTCTCTCTCTCTTGCGCACACTCTCTCTCTTTTGCGCACACTCTCTCTCTCTCTTGCGCACACTCTCTCTCTCTCTTGCGCACACACTCTCTCTCTCTCTTGCGCACACTCTCTCTCTCTCACCCCGCGCACACACTCTCGCTCTCTCTCTCTCACTTTCGCACACTCTCTCTCTCGCGCACACTCTCTCTCTCTCTCCCGCACACACTCTCTCTCTCTCTCTTGCGCACACTCCTCTCTCTCTCTTGCGCACACTCTCTCTCTCTCGCTCCGCGCACACTCTCTCTCTCTCTTGCGCACACTCTCTCTCTCTCTCGCTCGTGCTCTCTCTCTCTCTCGCCCGCGCACACTCTCTCTCTCTCTCTTGCGCACACTCTCTCTCTCTCTCTCGCTCGTGCTCTCTCTCTCTCTCTCTTGCGCCCTCTCTCTGTCTTTCTCTTGCGCACACACTCTCTCTCTCTCGCGCACACTCTCTCTCTCTCTCTTGCACACACTCTCTCTCTCTCGCCTGCGCACACTCTCTCTCTCTCGCCCGCGCACACTCTCTCTCTCGTCTTGCGCACACTCTCTCTCTCTCTCGCTCGTGCTCTCTCTCTCTCTCGCCCGCGCACACTCTCTCTCTCTCTTGCGCACACTCTCTCTCTCTCTCGCTCGTGCTCTCTCTCTCTCTCTCTTGCGCCCTCTCTCTGTCTTTCTCTTGCGCACACACTCTCTCTCTCTCTTGCGCACACTCTCTCTCTCTCTCTTGCGCACACTCTCTCTCTCTCGCCCGCGCACACTCTCTCTCTCTCTCGCTCGTGCTCTCTCTCTCTCTCTCTTGCGCCCTCTCTCTGTCTTTCTCTTGCGCACACACTCTCTCTCTCTCTTGCGCCCTCTCTCTCTCTCTCTTGCGCCCTCTCTCTGTCTTTCTCTTGCGCACACACTCTCTCTCTCTCTTGCGCACACTCTCTCGCGCACACTCCCTCTCTCTCTCTCTTGCGCACACTCTCTCTCTCTCTTGCGCACACTCTCTCTCTCGCGCCCTCTCTCTCTCTCTCTCTCGCGCGCCACTCTCTCTCTCTCTCTTGCGCACACTCTCTCTCTCGCGCCCTCTCTCTCTCTCTCTCTCGCGCACACTCTCTCTCTCTCTCATGCGCACACTCTCTCTCTCTCTCTTGCACACACTCTCTCTCTCTCGCCCGCGCACACTCTCTCTCTCTCGCCCGCGCACACTCTCTCTCTCTCTCTTGCGCCCTCTCTCTCTCTCTCTCTCGCGCGCACTCTCTCTCTCTCTCTTGCGCACACTCTCTCTCTCTCTCTTGCGCACACTCTCTCTCTCTCTCTCGCGCCCTCTCTCTCTCTCTCTCTCGCGCGCACTCTCTCTCTCTCTCTTGCGCACACTCTCTGTCTTTCTCTTGCGCACACACTCTCTCTCTCTCTTGCGCACACTCTCTCGCGCACACTCCCTCTCTCTCTCTTGCGCACACTCTCTCTCTCGCGCCCTCTCTCTCTCTCTCTCTCGCGCACTACACTCTCTCTCTCTCTCTTGCGCACACTCTCTCTTGCGCACACTCTCTCTCTCTCTTGCACACACTCTCTCTCTCGCACCCGCACACTCTCTCTCTCTCTCTCTCGCCTCGCGCACACTCTCTCTCTCTCTCTTGCGCCCTCTCTCTCTCTCTGCGCGCACTCTCTCTCTCTCTCTTGCGCACACTCTCTCTCTCTCTCTTGCGCACACTCTCTCTCTCTCTCTCTCGCGCTCTCTCTCTCTCTCTCTCTCGCGCACCACTCTCTCTCTCTCTTGCGCACACTCTCTCTCTCTCTCTCGCGCCCTCTCTCTCTCTCTCTCTCTCGTGCCCTCTCTCTATCTCTCTCTCGCGCACACTCTCTCTCTCTCTTGCGCACACTCTCTCTCTCTCTCGCGCCCTCTCTCTCTCTTCTCTCTCGCGCACACTCTCTCTCTCTCTTGCGCACACTCTCTCTCTCTCTCTCTCGCGCCCTCTCTCTCTCTCTCTCTCTCGTGCCCTCTCTCTATCTCTCTCTCGCGCCCTCT
Organism: Heterodontus francisci; assembly: GCF_036365525.1. Lineage (NCBI taxonomy): Eukaryota > Metazoa > Chordata > Chondrichthyes > Heterodontiformes > Heterodontidae > Heterodontus > Heterodontus francisci. Next base: position 7,298 of record NW_027140628.1, read on the forward strand.
CTCTCTCTCTCGCTCGCGCCCTCTCTCTCTCTCTCTCTCTCTTGCGCACACTCTCTCTCTCTCTCGCGCCCTCTCTCTCTCTCTCTCGTGCCCTCTCTCTCTCTCTCTCTCAGCCCTCTCTCTCTCTCTCGTTCGCGCCCTCTCTCTCTCTCTCTCTTGCGCACACTCTCTCTCTCTCTCGCGCCCCTCTCTCTCTCTCTCTCTCTCGCGCCCTCTCTCTCTCTCGATCGCGCACACTCTCTCTCTCTCTCTCGCGCCCTCTCCCTCTCTCTCGCCCCGCGCACACTCTCTCTCTCTCTTGCGCACACACTCTCTCTCTCTCTCTCGCGCCCTGTCTCTCTCTCTCTCTCTCTCTCGCGCCCTCTCTCTCTCTCACACACACTGACAGAGACAGCAGGGCAGGCACAGGCTCTGTCTCCAGTCACTGTCTGTCTGCCTGTCCATTGGTCAGCCTGAATGTCTGTCTGACTGCCCCCTCTCTCTTCCCTTCCACAGGAAGCCTGCGGTCCCTACGTTTTATCATCTTCATGGTTCTGCTTATCATCTTCTTCATCTTCACCTTCTTCAAGGTGCCTGAAACCAAAGGCCGTACCTTTGACCAGATCAGTTCTGCTTTCCGACACCATCTGGAGCAGCCGGGAGTTGAGAAATCGCCCATGGTCGAGCTGGGAGATATAAAGGTGTCAGGGAATACTGGAGCCCCGAGTCTGGGGTATGAGCAGCACCGAGGACAGCCTCAACAGTATGAGCCTCTGATTGGACCAGGGGGGAGGGGGTTCTGGCACCCAGCCTGGAGCCACCTCCCCTGCTCTTCCCATCCCACCTCCCCCCACTCTTCCCATCCCTCCTCCCCTCTCTCTTCCCCTCCCTGACTGTCCCCCCTCCTCCCCTCCCTTCCCTCCCTCCCTCCCCTCCCTTCCCCTCCCTCACTCTCTTACCCCACTCCTCCAGTCTCTTCCTACCATTCCCACTTCCTGCTCCCCTCCCCCACTCCCTGCACACTTCCCCATTCCCTCCCTGTAAACCCCCTCCCCCACTCCCTTCCCCTCCCCGACTGTCCCTCCCTTCTCCCCCACTCCCTTCCCCTCTCTCTCCCCTGCTACCTTCCCCTCCCTCTCCCCTGCTCCCTTCCCTTCCCTCTTTCCCGCTCCCTTCCCCTCCCTCTCCCCTGCTCCTTCCCCCTCCCTCCCCCTCCTCATCTCCCTTCCCCCGCGCCCTTCCCCTCCCTCTCCCCCGCTCCCTTCCCATCCCTTTCCCCCGCTCCTTCCCTCCCTCCCCCTCCCTCTCCCTTCCCCTGCTCCTTACCCTCCCTCTCCTCCGCTCCCTCTCCCTTCCTCTCCCTCTCCCTTCCCCTCCCTCTCCCTTCCCCTCCCTTTCTCCTGCTCCCTTCCCCTCCCTTTCCTCTCCCCTGCTCACTTCCCCTCCCTCTCCCCCGCTCCTTCCCCTCCCTCTCCTCCGCTCCCTCTCCCTTCCTCTCCCTCTCCCTTCCCCTCCCTCTCCCTTCCCCTCCCTTTCTCCTGCTCCCTTCCCTCCCTCTCCTCCGCTCCCTTCTCCTCCCTCTCCTCTCCCCTGCTCCCTTCCCCTCCCTCTCCTCTCCCCTGCTCCCTTCCTCTCCCTCTCCTCTCCCCCGTTCCCTTCCACTCCCTTCCCTCCTCCTCTCCTCTCCCCTGCTCACTTCCCCTCCCTCTCCCCCCGCTCCCTTCCCCTCTGTCTCCCCCGCTCCCTTCCCCTCCCTCTCCTCTCCCCTGCTCCCTTCCTCTCCCTCTCCTCTCCCCTGCTCCCTTCCCCTCCCTCTCCTCTCCCCCGCTCCCTTCCCCTCCCTCTCCTCTCCCCCACTCCCTTCCCCTCCCTCTCCTCTCCCCTGCTCCCTTCCCCTCCCTCTCCCGCTCCCTTCCCCCACTCCCTTCCCCCCTCCCCCGCTCTTCCCCCCCCCCTTCCCTACTCCCTTTCCCTCTCCCCCAACTCTCTTCTCTTCCCTCACTCTCCTCCTCTCCCTTATCTTCCCCCCCCGTCCTGCCCCCTGCTTTCCCCTCTCTTCCCCCTTCCCCTCTGCTTTCCCCCTCTTTTCCTCTGCTCCTCTCCGCTCCCCCGCCTCTCCTCCCTTCCTTTCTTCTCTACCACTCCCCCCCCCTCACCACCATGTATGAGCAATCGCGAATGGGATCAAAAACAGTTCTTGTCTTTGAGGCACTGGAAATGACCAGAAATGTTGTTCCTGAGCTGTCGGCAGATTTTGTGCAGTTACTGTTTGTAATTTATATCCACCTCACGTTTACCTGTGCCAGTCTGTCCCAAGATTCACACCTCAGTAATCCTCTTCACCAAACCCCAGTCCCCAAGCACAGACTCCGGGCTCAAAATTCCGCTTATTTTTTTTATAAAGTGTATGTTTGCCTCTTGTTTTTAATTTAAAATTATTCATCTTTTCCCTCACTCCAGAGATTAACCTGCAGGATTTCACAACGTTGGGTCAGGGGGTCAGATACTGTTGGTGTACCTAACCTCCCTGCTGTCCCTGTCCTGGGAGTGTTTGATGGGGGACAGTGTAGAGGGAGCTTTACTCTGTATCTAACCACCCCGTACTGTACCTGTCCTGGGGAGTGTTTGATGGGGACAGTGTAGAGGGAGCTTTACTCTGTATCTAACCCCCCGTACTGTACCTGTCCTGGGGAGTGTTTGATGGGGGACAGTGTAGAGGGAGCTTTACTCTGTATCTAACCACCCCGTACTGTACCTGTCCTGGGGAGTGTTTGATGGGGGACAGTGTAGAGGGAGCTTTACTCTGTATCTAACCCCCGTACTGTACCTGTCTTGGGGAGTGTTTGATGGGGACAGTGTAGAGGGAGCTTTACTCTGTATCTAACCCCCCCGTACTGTACCTGTCCTGGGGAGTGTTTGATGGGGGACAGTGTAGAGGGAGCTTTACTCTGTATCTAACCCCCCGTACTGTACCTGTCCTGGGGAGTGTTTGATGGGGACAGTGTAGAGGGAGCTTTACTCTGTATCTAACCCCCCGTACTGTACCTGTCCTGGGGAGTGTTTGATGGGGACAGTGTAGAGGGAGCTTTACTCTGTATCTAACCCCCCGTACTGTACCTGTCCTGGGGAGTGTTTGATGGGGACAGTGTAGAGGGAGCTTTACTCTGTATCTAACTCCCATGCTGTACCTGTCCTGGGAGTATTTTAGGGATGTATAAGATCGTCTGCTGTATTTGAGGACTTATTCATTATGGTTAGAGAGAGAGAGAGACTCCACCATCTTGGTCCCTTCACTTATGACTCCTGCTCCTTGTCTCCTTTCCTCTCCTTATAGCAGTAACAAGTGGGGAGGCTTGCTCACAAATGTAGTGAGGAGTGTGAGGGGAGCTGAGACTGCATTTACAGGGGTCTTGGGCACAGGGTGAAAGGGATTTCCAGCAGGGAAAGATGGAATCTATCAGATATGCAGGAAGGGGAGTCACGTTTTGTATTGCAGAGCAATTAATTAGAAGGGCTCAGCTCAGCCCCATTCGCTTCCCCTCTGTATATTTATTTCAGGATTTTATTTATTATCTAGAGGTTTTTTTTTTACATATTTAATAGTGTGAGATCACTGCTGTAGTGTTTGTTTAAAATTTATGTGTGTGTGCGTGTGTCGGGACAAGTTCACATTTGTGTGTCGCTGTGCCAATGTGTGTATATTTGTACAAAGGTGTTTATACCTCGGCAGTGATTAAAATAAAAGCACCCTGAAACTCAGGCCTTGACAGCACTCGTCTGTGAGCGTGACTGCACACGTGTGTGAGTGTTAACACGTGGCAGTGAACATGACTGCACACAGGTATGTGAATGAGTGTCTGCACACGGGTGTGCATGATGGCAGTGTTTCCACATGACTGTGTATGTCTGCACATTGTGGCTGAGTTTGCACTGTGTACTTGTGGGAGTGTGCGTGAATACATTCTGACAACATACGTTATTGTGTTTGAGTTTACACAGGAGAGGGACTGTGATACGGACAGTGACAGAACTTTGCAGAATGCAGAATGCAAACTGTTCTTTACAATCTCACACTCGAACTGAAACCAATCTCAGGAGACACAAAGAACCTGCAAACCCTCTTTTACCTAAAAATCACATGGTTCCCAGTGACCCCTGGGTTAGGGAGGGGGGGGGGGGGTCGGGGTGAATCAGCCCGGGTTCCTGCTCCTGATCCCTGTCCAGTGACCCCTGGGTTAGGGAGGGGGGGGTCGGGGTGAATCAGCCCGGGTTCCTGCTCCTGATCCCTGTCCAGTGACCCCTGGGTTAGGGAGGGGGGGGTCGGGGTGAATCAGCCCGGGTTCCTGCTCCTGATCCCTGTCCAGTGACCCCTGGGTTAGGGAGTGGGGGGTGAATCAGCCCAGGTTCCTGTTTCTGATCCCTGTCCAGAGGGAACAGTGGAAGGGAGTTTCTCAAAATGGAGACGTGTGACCAGTGGTGTTCCACAGGGATCCGTGCTGGGACCACTGTTGTTTGTGATATACATAAATGATTTGGAGGAAAGTATAGGTGGTCTGATTAGCAAGTTTGCAGACGACACTAAGATTGGTGGAGTAGCAGATAGTGAAGGGGACTGTCAGAGAATACAGCAGAATATAGATAGATTGGAGAGTTGGGCAGAGAAATGGCAGATGGAGTTCAATCAGGGCAAATGCGAGGTGATGCATTTTGGAAGATCCAATTCAAGAGTGAACTATACAGTAAATGGAAAAGTCCTGGGGAAAATTGATGTACAGAGAGATTTGGGTGTTCAGGTCCATTGTTCCCTGAAGGTGGCAAGGCAGGTCAATAGAGTGGTCAAGAAGGCATACGGCATGCTTTCCTTCATCGGACGGGGTATTGAGTACAAGAGTTGGCAGGTCATGTTACAGTTGTTTAAGACTTTGGTTCGGCCACATTTGGAATACTGCGTGCAGTTCTGGTCGCCACATTACCAAAAGGATGTAGATGCTTTGGAGAGGGTGCAGAGGAGGTTCACCAGGATGTTGCCTGGTATGGAGGGCGCTCGCTATGAAGAGAAGTTGAGTAGATTGGGATTATTTTCATTAGAAAGACGGAGGTTGAGGGGGGACCTGATTGAGGTGTACAAAATCATGAGAGGTATAGACAGGGTGGATAGCAAGAAGCTTTTTCCCAGAGTGGGGGATTCAATTACTAGGGGACACAAGTTCAAAGTGAGAGGGGAAAAGTTTAGGGGGGATATGCGTGGAAAGTTCTTTACGCAGAGGGTGGTGGGTGCCTGGAACGCGTTGCCAGCGGAGGTGGTAGATGCGGGCACGATGGCGTCTTTTAAGATGTATCCAGACAGATACATGAATGGGCAGGAAGCAAAGAGATACAGACCCTTAGAAAATAGGCGACAGGTTTAGATAGAGGATCTGGATCGGCGCAGGCTTGGAGGGCCGAAGGGCCTGTTCCTGTGCTGTAATTTTCTTTGTTCTTTGAGGGGGCATTTGGAGAGGTGGGAAGGTACTGGGAGTCACACTTGGGCAGTATGTTGGGTTGGGTTCATTTTGTGTTTTTAAACCTCCGGTGAGTGGGAGGTGATGAGAAACCAAGTGATGAAATTGATTTGATCGTTTCCTGTCACTGATGAAATTTCCTGTTATTCAGAAAAAAACAGACATACTGCGGCTTGCAGTTACCCCTGAGAGAAGATCTTTCTGTGATATTGCAAGGTCACAACCAAGCAACACCCACTCAGACAGAGGTGATTGAGCGAGGGAGAGAGAGAGAGACAGAGAGCGAGTGAAAAAGAGATAAAGAGAAAGACTGATAAAGAGAGACAGAGCTGGAGAGAGAGAGAGAATAAAAAAGACAGGAAGAGGGAGACAGAGACAGAGAGAGACAGAGATGGGGGATACAGAGAGAGACACACACACACACACACACACAGAGGACAGAGAGTGTGACAAAGTGAGAGAGTCAGAGACGCAGAGGATGATAGAGAAAGAGGGATAGAGAGAGTGAGACAGAGCTATTTAATAACTACAAATTATCAGTGATATTTCTAAAATTGAAACTTTAATTAAATAAAGCACATTAGAGATTCAGGGCAGGTTTAATGTTGCATATGGGAATTGGTGAACACCAGGATGATCCACAAAAACCACCAGTGAAAACAGGGTGTACCATCTACAAGATGCACTGCAGCAAGGCAACAAGGTTCCTTCGACAGCACCTTCCAAACCCGAGACTTCTACCACCTCGAAGGACAAGGGCAGCAGACGCAATGGAAACATCACCACCTGCAACTTCCCCTCCGAGTCACATACTATCCTATATATAGAGCACACTCAGAATATATCTCGCTCTCTCTCGCGTGCACACTCTCTCTCTTCTCTATCTCAGTCTCTCTCTCTCTCTACTTCTCCCACATTCTGTATCTCAGTCTCTCTCTCTCTCTCTCTCTCTCATGTTATCTCAGTCTCACACACATTCTGGATCTCAATCACTCCCTCACACTCTCTATCTCAGTCTCTCTCTCTCTCATTCTCCCACATTCTGTATCTCAGTCTCTCTCTCTCTCTCTCATGTTATCTCAGTCTCACCCTCTCCCTCACAGACATTCTGGATCTCAATCACTCCCTCACACTCTCTATCTCAGTCTCTCTCTCCCTCTTTCTCACATTCTCTACCTCAGTCTCTTTCTCACACTCTCTATCTCAGTCTCTTTCTCACACTCTCTATCTCAGTCTCTTTCTCACATTCTCTATCTCAGTCTCTTTCTCACACTCTCTATCTCAGTCTCTTTCTCCCATTCTCTATCTCAGTCTCTTTCTCACTTTCTCTATCTCAGTCTCTTTCTCACATTCTCTATCTCAGTCTCTTTCTCACATTCTCTATCTCAGTCTCTTTCTCACATTCTCTATCTCAGTCTCTTTCTCACATTCTCTATCTCAGTCTCTTTCTCACATTCTCTATCTCAGTCTCTCTCTCACATTCTCTATCTCAGTCTCTCTCTCACATTCTCTATCTCAGTCTCTCTCTCACACTCTATCTGTCTCTTTCTCACATTCTCTATCTCAGTCTCTTTCTCACACTCTCTATCTCAGTCTCTTTCTCACATTCTCTATCTCAGTCTCTCTCTCACATTCTCTATCTCAGTCTCTCTCTCACACTCTATCTGTCTCTTTCTCACATTCTCTATCTCAGTCTCTTTCTCACACTCTCTATCTCAGTCTCTTTCTCACACTCTCTATCTCAGTCTCTTTCTCACATTCTCTATCTCAGTCTCTTTCTCCCATTCTCTATCTCAGTCTCTTTCTCACATTCTCTATCTCAGTGTCTTTCTCCCATTCTCAATCTCAGTCTCTTTCTCCCATTCTCTATCTCAGTCTCTTTCTCACATTCTCTATCTCAGTCTCTTTCTCACACTCTCAATCTCAGTCTCTTTCTCCCATTCTCTATCTCAGTCTCTTTCTCACTTTCTCTACCTCAGTCTCTTTCTCACACTCTGTATCTCAGTCTCTTTCTCCCATTCTCTATCTCAGTCTCTTTCTCACATTCTCTATCTCAGTCTCTTTCTCACACTCTCAATCTCAGTCTCTTTCTCCCATTCTCTATCTCAGTCTCTTTCTCACTTTCTCTATCTCAGTCTCTTTCTCACATTCTCTATCTCAGTCTCTTTCTCACATTCTCTATCTCAGTCTCTTTCTCACATTCTCTATCTCAGTCTCTTTCTCACATTCTCTATCTCAGTCTCTTTCTCACATTCTCTATCTCAGTCTCTCTCTCACATTCTCTATCTCAGTCTCTCTCTCACACTCTATCTGTCTCTTTCTCACATTCTCTATCTCAGTCTCTTTCTCACACTCTCTATCTCAGTCTCTTTCTCACACTCTCTATCTCAGTCTCTTTCTCACATTCTCTATCTCAGTCTCTTTCTCCCATTCTCTATCTCAGTCTCTTTCTCACATTCTCTATCTCAGTCTCTTTCTCCCATTCTCAATCTCAGTCTCTTTCTCCCATTCTCTATCTCAGTCTCTTTCTCACATTCTCTATCTCAGTCTCTTTCTCACACTCTCAATCTCAGTCTCTTTCTCCCATTCTCTATCTCAGTCTCTTTCTCACTTTCTCTACCTCAGTCTCTTTCTCACACTCTGTATCTCAGTCTCTTTCTCAAACTCTCTATCTCAGTCTCTTTCTCACACTCTCTATCTCAGTCTCTTTCTCACACTCTCTATCTCAGTCTCTTTCTCACACTCTCTATCTCAGTCTCTTTCTCACATTCTCTATCTCAGTCTCTTTCTCCCATTCTCTATCTCAGTCTCTTTCTCACATTCTCTATCTCAGTCTCTTTCTCCCATTCTCAATCTCAGTCTCTTTCTCACACTCTCTATCTCAGTCTCTTTCTCACATTCTCTATCTCAGTCTCTTTCTCCCATTCTCTATCTCAGTCTCTTTCTCCCATTCTCTATCTCAGTCTCTTTCTCACTTTCTCTACCTCAGTCTCTTTCTCACACTCTGTATCTCAGTCTCTTTCTCAAACTCTCTATCTCAGTCTCCTTCTCACATTCCCTATCTCAGCCTCTTTCGCACACCCTCTAGCTCAGTCTCTTTCTCACATTCGCTATCTCATTCTCTTTCTCACACTCTCTCCCTTTTTTCTTATATTCTCTATCTCAGTCTCTTTCTCACATTCTCTATCTCAGTCTTTCTGTCTCTGCCACAATCTCTATCTCATTCTCTCTCTCTCTCTGCCACATTCTCTTTCTCAGTCTCTCTCTCTCTCTCTGCCAAATTCTCTATCTCATTCTCTCTCTCTCTCTCTGCCACATTCTCTATCTCAGTCTCACTTTCTCTCTCTCTGCCACATAGTCTTTCTCAGTCTCTCACTCTCTCTCCGCCACATTCTCAATCTCAGTTTCTCTCTCTCCGCCACATTCTCCATCTCAGTCTCTCTCGCTCTGCCACAATCTCTATCTCAGTCTCTCTATCTCTGCCACATTCTCTATCTCAGTCTCTCTCTCTCTCTCTCTCTCTGCCACATTCTCTATCTCAGTCACTCTCTCTCTCTGCCACATTCTCTATCTCAGTCTCTCTCTCTCTCTGCTACATTCTCTATCTCAGTCTCCGTTTCTCTCTCTCTGCCACATTCTCTATCTCAGTCTCTCTCTCTCTCTCTGCTACATTCTCTATCTCAGTCTCCCTTTCTCTCTCTCTGCCAAATTCTCTATCTCAGTCTCTCTCTCTCTCTCTCTTTGCCACATTCTCCATCTCAGTCTCTCTCTCTCTCACTGCCACAATCTCTATCTCAGTCTCTCTCTCTCTCTGCCACATTGTCTCTCTCAGCCTCTCACTCTCTCTCTGCCACATTCTCTATCTCAGTCTCTCTCTCTCTCTGCCACATTCTCTATCTCAGTCTCTCTGTCTCTGCCACAATCTCTATCTCAGTCTCTCTCTCTCTCTGCCACATTCTATTTCTCACTCTCTCTCTCTCTCTCTGTGCCACATTCTCTATCTCAGTCTCTCTCTCTCTCTCTCTCTCTGCCACATTCTCTATCTCAGTCTCTCTCCATCTCTCTCTCTATGCCACATTCTCTATCTCAGTTTCTCTCTCTCTCTCTCTGTCTCTCCCACATTCTCTATCTCAGTCTCTCTCTCTCTCTCTCTGCCACATTCTCTATCTCAGTCTCTCTCTCTCTGCCACATTCTCTATCTCAGTCTCTCTCTCTCTGTCTCTCTGCCACATTCTCTATCTCAGTCTCTCTCTCTCTCTGTTTCTCTGCCACATTCTCTATCTCAGTCTCTCTCTCTCTCTCTGTCTCTCCCACATTCTCTATCTCAGTCTCTCTCTCTCTCTCTGCCACATTCTCTATCTCAGTCTCTCTCTCTCTGCCACATTCTCTATCTCAGTCTCTCTCTCTCTGTCTCTCTGCCACATTCTCTATCTCAGTCTCTCTCTCTCTCTGTTTCTCTGCCACATTCTCTATCTCAGTCTCTCTCTCTCTCTCTGCCACATTCTCTATCTCAGTCTCTCTCTCTGCCACATTCTCTTTCTCAGTCTCTTCTTCTCTCTCTGCCAAATTCTCTATCTCAGTCTCTCTCTCTCTCTCTCTGCCACATTCTCTTTCTCAGTCTCTCTCTCTCTCTCTGCCACATTCTCTATCTCATTCTCTCTCTCTCTCTCTGCCACATTCTCTATCTCAGTCTCCCTTTCTCTCTCTCTGCCACATAGCCTTTCTAAGTCTCTCACTCTCTCTCCGCCACATTCTCTATCTCAGTTTCTCTCTCTCCGCCACATTCTCCATCTCAGTCTCTCTCGCTCTGCCACAATCTCTATCTCAGTCTCTCTCTCTCTGCTACATTCTCTATCTCAGTCTCCGTTTCTCTCTCTCTGCCACATTCTCTATCTCAGTCTCTCTCTCTCTCTCTCTGCTACATTCTCTATCTCAGTCTCCGTTTCTCTCTCACTGCCACAATCTCTATCTCAGTCTCTCTCTCTCTCTCTCTGCTACATTCTCTATCTCAGTCTCCCTTTCTCTCTCTCTGCCAAATTCTCTATCTCAGTCTCTCTCTCTCTCTCTCTTTGCCACATTCTCCATCTCAGTCTCTCTCTCTCTCACTGCCACAATCTCTATCTCAGTCTCTCTCTCTCTCTGCCACATTGTCTCTCTCAGCCTCTCACTCTCTCTCTGCCACATTCTCTATCTCAGTCTCTCTCTCTCTCTGTCACATTCTCTATCTCAGTCTCTCTGTCTCTGCCACAATCTCTATCTCAGTCTCTCTCTCTCTCTGCCACATTCTATTTCTCACTCTCTCTCTCTCTGTGCCACATTCTCTATCTCAGTCTCTCTCTCTCTCTCTCTCTGCCACATTCTCTATCTCAGTCTCTCTCTATCTCTCTCTCTATGCCACATTCTCTATCTCAGTCTCTCTCTCTCTCTCTCTGCCACATTCTCTATCTCAGTCTCTATCTCTCTGCCACATTCTCTATCTCAGTCTCTCTCTCTCTGTCTCTCTGCCACATTCTCTATCTCAGTCTCTCTCTCTCTGTCTCTCTGCCACATTCTCTATCTCAGTCTCTCTCTCTCACTCTGCCACATTCTCTATCTCAGTCTCTCTCTCTCTCTCTCTGCCACATTCTCTATCTCAGTCTCTCTCTCTCTCTCTGCCACATTCTCTATCTCAGTCTCTCTCTCTCTCTCTGCCACATTCTCTATCTCAGCCTCTTTCTCACACTCTCTATCTCAGTCTCTTTCTCACATTCTCTATCTCAGTCTTTCTGTCTCTGCCACAATCTCTATCTCATTCTCTCTCTCTCTCTGCCACATTCTCTATCTCAGTCTCTCTCTCTCTCTCTGCCACATTCTCTATCTCAGTCACTCTCTCTCTCTCTGCCACAATCTCTATTTCAGTCTCTCTCTCTCTCTCTCTCTCTCTGCCACATTCTCTATCTCAGTCTCTCTCTCTCTCTCTCTGCCACATTCTCTTTCTCAGTCTCTTCTTCTCTCTCTGCCACATTCTCTATCTCAGTCTCTCTCTCTCTGCCACATTCTCTTTCTCAGTCTCTCTCTCTCTCTCTGCCACATTCTCTATCTCATTCTCTCTCTCTCTCTCTGCCACATTCTCTATCTCAGTCACTCTCTCTCTCTCTGCCACAATCTCTATTTCAGTCTCTCTCTCTCTCTCTCTCTCTCTGCCACATTCTCTATCTCAGTCTCTCTCTCTCTCTCTCTGCCACATTCTCTTTCTCAGTCTCTTCTTCTCTCTCTGCCACATTCTCTATCTCAGTCTCTCTCTCTCTGCCACATTCTCTTTCTCAGTCTCTCTCTCTCTCTCTGCCACATTCTCTATCTCATTCTCTCTCTCTCTCTCTGCCACATTCTCTATCTCAGTCTCCCTTTCTCTCTCTCTGCCACATAGTCTTTCTCAGTCTCTCACTCTCGCTCCGCCACATTCTTTATCTCAGTTTCTCTCTCTCCGCCACATTCTCCATCTCAGTCTCGCTCTCTCTGCCACAATCTCTATCTCAGTCTCTCTATCTCTGCCACATTCTCTATCTCAGTCTCTCTCTCTCTCTCTCTCTGCCACGTTCTCTATCTCAGTCACTCTCTCTCTCTGCCACATTCTTTATCTCAGTCTCTCTCTCTATCTCTGCCACAATCTCTATTTCAGTCTCTCTCTCTGCTACATTCTCTATCTCAGTCTCTCTCTCTCTCTCTGCTACATTCTCTATCTCAGTCTCCGTTTCTCTCTCTCTGCCACAATCTCTATCTCAGTCTCTCTCTCTCTCTCTGCCACATTCTCTATCTCAGTCTCTCTCTCTCTCTGCTACATTCTCTATCTCAGTCTCCGTTTCTCTCTCTCTGCCACATTCTCTATCTCATTCTCTCTCTCTCTCTCTGCCACATTCTCTATCTCAGTCTCCCTTTCTCTCTCTCTGCCACATAGTCTTTCTCAGTCTCTCACTCTCTCTCCGCCACATTCTCTATCTCAGTTTCTCTCTCTCCGCCACATTCCCCATCTCAGTCTCTCTCGCTCTGCCACAATCTCTATCTCAGTCTCTCTCTCTCTCTCTCTGCCACATTCTCTATCTCAGTCACTCTCTCTCTCTGCCACATTCTCTATCTCAGTCACTCTCTCTCTCTCACTGCCACAATCTCTATCTCAGTCTCTCTCTCTCTCTGCCACATTGTCTCTCTCAGCCTCTCACTCTCTCTCTGCCACATTCTCTATCTCAGTCTCTCTCTCTCTCTGCCACATTCTCTATCTCAGTCTCTCTGTCTCTGCCACAATCTCTATCTCAGTCTCTCTCTCTCTCTGCCACATTCTCCATCTCAGTCTCTCTCTCTCTCACTGCCACAATCTCTATCTCAGTCTCTCTCTCTCTCTGCCACATTGTCTCTCTCAGCCTCTCACTCTCTCTCTGCCACATTCTCTATCTCAGTCTCTCTCTCTCTCTGCCACATTCTATTTCTCACTCTCTCTCTCTCTCTCTGTGCCACATTCTCTATCTCAGTCTCTCTCTCTCTCTCTCTCTCTGCCACATTCTCTATCTCAGTCTCTCTCCATCTCTCTCTCTATGCCACATTCTCTATCTCAGTTTCTCTCTCTCTCTCTCTGTCTCTCCCACATTCTCTATCTCAGTCTCTCTCTCTCTCTCTCTGCCACATTCTCTATCTCAGTCTCTCTCTCTCTGCCACATTCTCTATCTCAGTCTCTCTCTCTCTGTCTCTCTGCCACATTCTCTATCTCAGTCTCTCTCTCTCTCTGTTTCTCTGCCACATTCTCTATCTCAGTCTCTCTCTCTCTCTCTGTCTCTCCCACATTCTCTATCTCAGTCTCTCTCTCTCTCTGCGCCACATTCTCTATCTCAGTCTCTCTCTCTCTGCCACATTCTCTATCTCAGTCTCTCTCTCTCTGTCTCTCTGCCACATTCTCTATCTCAGTCTCTCTCTCTCTCTGTTTCTCTGCCACATTCTCTATCTCAGTCTCTCTCTCTCTCTCTGCCACATTCTCTATCTCAGTCTCTCTCTCTCTCTCTCTGCCACATTCTCTTTCTCAGTCTCTTCTTCTCTCTCTGCCAAATTCTCTATCTCAGTCTCTCTCTCTCTCTCTCTGCCACATTCTCTTTCTCAGTCTCTCTCTCTCTCTCTGCCACATTCTCTATCTCATTCTCTCTCTCTCTCTCTGCCACATTCTCTATCTCAGTCTCCCTTTCTCTCTCTCTGCCACATAGCCTTTCTAAGTCTCTCACTCTCTCTCCGCCACATTCTCTATCTCAGTTTCTCTCTCTCCGCCACATTCTCCATCTCAGTCTCTCTCGCTCTGCCACAATCTCTATCTCAGTCTCTCTCTCTCTGCTACATTCTCTATCTCAGTCTCCGTTTCTCTCTCTCTGCCACATTCTCTATCTCAGTCTCTCTCTCTCTCTCTCTGCTACATTCTCTATCTCAGTCTCCGTTTCTCTCTCACTGCCACAATCTCTATCTCAGTCTCTCTCTCTCTCTGCTACATTCTCTATCTCAGTCTCCGTTTCTCTCTCACTGCCACAATCTCTATCTCAGTCTCTCTCTCTCTCTCTCTGCTACATTCTCTATCTCAGTCTCCCTTTCTCTCTCTCTGCCAAATTCTCTATCTCAGTCTCTCTCTCTCTCTCTCTTTGCCACATTCTCCATCTCAGTCTCTCTCTCTCTCACTGCCACAATCTCTATCTCAGTCTCTCTCTCTCTCTGCCACATTGTCTCTCTCAGCCTCTCACTCTCTCTCTGCCACATTCTCTATCTCAGTCTCTCTCTCTCTCTGTCACATTCTCTATCTCAGTCTCTCTGTCTCTGCCACAATCTCTATCTCAGTCTCTCTCTCTCTCTGCCACATTCTATTTCTCACTCTCTCTCTCTCTGTGCCACATTCTCTATCTCAGTCTCTCTCTCTCTCTCTCTCTGCCACATTCTCTATCTCAGTCTCTCTCTATCTCTCTCTCTATGCCACATTCTCTATCTCAGTCTCTCTCTCTCTCTCTCTGCCACATTCTCTATCTCAGTCTCTATCTCTCTGCCACATTCTCTATCTCAGTCTCTCTCTCTCTGTCTCTCTGCCACATTCTCTATCTCAGTCTCTATCTCAGTCTCTATCTCTCTGCCACATTCTCTATCTCAGTCTCTCTCTCTCTGTCTCTCTGCCACATTCTCTATCTCAGTCTCTCTCTCTCTGTCTCTCTGCCACATTCTCTATCTCAGTCTCTCTCTCTCACTCTGCCACATTCTCTATCTCAGTCTCTCTCTCTCTCTCTCTGCCACATTCTCTATCTCAGTCTCTCTCTCTCTCTCTGCCACATTCTCTATCTCAGTCTCTCTCTCTCTCTCTGCCACATTCTCTATCTCAGCCTCTTTCTCACACTCTCTATCTCAGTCTCTTTCTCACATTCTCTATCTCAGTCTTTCTGTCTCTGCCACAATCTCTATCTCATTCTCTCTCTCTCTCTGCCACATTCTCTATCTCAGTCTCTCTCTCTCTCTCTGCCACATTCTCTATCTCAGTCACTCTCTCTCTCTCTGCCACAATCTCTATTTCAGTCTCTCTCTCTCTCTCTCTCTCTCTGCCACATTCTCTATCTCAGTCTCTCTCTCTCTCTCTCTGCCACATTCTCTTTCTCAGTCTCTTCTTCTCTCTCTGCCACATTCTCTATCTCAGTCTCTCTCTCTCTGCCACATTCTCTTTCTCAGTCTCTCTCTCTCTCTCTGCCACATTCTCTATCTCATTCTCTCTCTCTCTCTCTGCCACATTCTCTATCTCAGTCACTCTCTCTCTCTCTGCCACAATCTCTATTTCAGTCTCTCTCTCTCTCTCTCTCTCTCTGCCACATTCTCTATCTCAGTCTCTCTCTCTCTCTCTCTGCCACATTCTCTTTCTCAGTCTCTTCTTCTCTCTCTGCCACATTCTCTATCTCAGTCTCTCTCTCTCTGCCACATTCTCTTTCTCAGTCTCTCTCTCTCTCTCTGCCACATTCTCTATCTCATTCTCTCTCTCTCTCTCTGCCACATTCTCTATCTCAGTCTCCCTTTCTCTCTCTCTGCCACATAGTCTTTCTCAGTCTCTCACTCTCGCTCCGCCACATTCTTTATCTCAGTTTCTCTCTCTCCGCCACATTCTCCATCTCAGTCTCGCTCTCTCTGCCACAATCTCTATCTCAGTCTCTCTATCTCTGCCACATTCTCTATCTCAGTCTCTCTCTCTCTCTCTCTCTGCCACGTTCTCTATCTCAGTCACTCTCTCTCTCTGCCACATTCTTTATCTCAGTCACTCTCTCTATCTCTGCCACAATCTCTATTTCAGTCTCTCTCTCTGCTACATTCTCTATCTCAGTCTCTCTCTCTCTCTGCTACATTCTCTATCTCAGTCTCCGTTTCTCTCTCTCTGCCACAATCTCTATCTCAGTCTCTCTCTCTCTCTCTGCCACATTCTCTATCTCAGTCTCTCTCTCTCTCTGCTACATTCTCTATCTCAGTCTCCGTTTCTCTCTCTCTGCCACATTCTCTATCTCATTCTCTCTCTCTCTCTCTGCCACATTCTCTATCTCAGTCTCCCTTTCTCTCTCTCTGCCACATAGTCTTTCTCAGTCTCTCACTCTCTCTCCGCCACATTCTCTATCTCAGTTTCTCTCTCTCCGCCACATTCCCCATCTCAGTCTCTCTCGCTCTGCCACAATCTCTATCTCAGTCTCTCTCTCTCTCTCTCTGCCACATTCTCTATCTCAGTCACTCTCTCTCTCTGCCACATTCTCTATCTCAGTCACTCTCTCTATCTCTGCCACATTCTCTATCTCAGTCTCTCTCTCTGCTACATTCTCTATCTCAGTCTCTCTCGCTCTGCCACATTCTCTATCTCAGTCTCTCTCTCTCTCTCTGCCACATTCTCTATCTCAGTCTCTCTCTCTCTCTCTCTGCTACATTCTCTATCTCAGTCTCCGTTTCTCTCTCTCTGCCACATTCTCTATCTCAGTCTCTCTCTCTCTCTTTCTGCTACATTCTCTATCTCAGTCTCCGTTTCTCTCTCACTGCCACAATCTCTATCTCAGTCTCTCTCTCTCTCTCTGCTACATTTTCTATCTCAGTCTCCCTTTCTCTCTCTCTGCCACATTCTCTATCTCAGTCTCTCTCTCTCTCCTGCACATTCTCTATCTCTGTCTCTCTGTCTCTGCCACAATCTCTATCTCAGTCTCTCTCTCTCTCTTTCTGCTACATTCTCTATCTCAGTCTCTCTCGCTCTGCCACAATCTCTATCTCAGTCTCTCTCTCTCTCTCTGCTACATTCTCTATCTCAGTCTCCCTTTCTCTCTCTCTGCCAAATTCTCTATCTCAGTCTCTCTCTCTCTCTCTCTTTGCCACATTCTCCATCTCAGTCTCTCTCTCTCTCTCTGCCACAATCTCTCTCTCAGTCTCTCTCTCTCTCTTTGCCACATTCTCCATCTCAGTCTCTCTCTCTATCTCTGCCACAATCTCTATTTCAGTCTCTCTCTCTGCTACATTCTCTATCTCAGTCTCTCTCTCTCTGCTACATTCTCTATCTCAGTCTCCGTTTCTCTCTCTCTGCCACAATCTCTATCTCAGTCTCTCTCTCTCTCTCTGCCACATTCTCTATCTCAGTCTCTCTCTCTCTCTCTCTGCTACATTCTCTATCTCAGTCTCCTTTTCTCTCTCTCTGCCACATTCTCTATCTCATTCTCTCTATCTCTCTCTGCCACAATCTCTATCTCAGTCTCTCTCTCTCTCTGCCACATTGTCTCTCTCAGCCTCTCACTCTCTCTCTGCCACATTCTCTATCTCAGTCTCTCTCTCTCTCTGCCACATTCTCCATCTCAGTCTCTCTCTCTCTCTCTGCCACATTCTCTATCTCAGTCTCTCTCTCTCTCTCTGCCACATTCTCTATCTCAGCCTCTTTCTCACACTCTCTATCTCAGTCTCTTTCTCACATTCTCTATCTCAGTCTTTCTGTCTCTGCCACAATCTCTATCTCATTCTCTCTCTCTCTCTGCCACATTCTCTATCTCAGTCTCTCTCTCTCTCTCTGCCACATTCTCTATCTCAGTCACTCTCTCTCTCTCTGCCACAATCTCTATTTCAGTCTCTCTCTCTCTCTCTCTCTCTCTGCCACATTCTCTATCTCAGTCTCTCTCTCTCTCTCTCTGCCACATTCTCTTTCTCAGTCTCTTCTTCTCTCTCTGCCACATTCTCTATCTCAGTCTCTCTCTCTCTGCCACATTCTCTTTCTCAGTCTCTCTCTCTCTCTCTGCCACATTCTCTATCTCATTCTCTCTCTCTCTCTCTGCCACATTCTCTATCTCAGTCACTCTCTCTCTCTCTGCCACAATCTCTATTTCAGTCTCTCTCTCTCTCTCTCTCTCTCTGCCACATTCTCTATCTCAGTCTCTCTCTCTCTCTCTCTGCCACATTCTCTTTCTCAGTCTCTTCTTCTCTCTCTGCCACATTCTCTATCTCAGTCTCTCTCTCTCTGCCACATTCTCTTTCTCAGTCTCTCTCTCTCTCTCTGCCACATTCTCTATCTCATTCTCTCTCTCTCTCTCTGCCACATTCTCTATCTCAGTCTCCCTTTCTCTCTCTCTGCCACATAGTCTTTCTCAGTCTCTCACTCTCGCTCCGCCACATTCTTTATCTCAGTTTCTCTCTCTCCGCCACATTCTCCATCTCAGTCTCGCTCTCTCTGCCACAATCTCTATCTCAGTCTCTCTATCTCTGCCACATTCTCTATCTCAGTCTCTCTCTCTCTCTCTCTCTGCCACGTTCTCTATCTCAGTCACTCTCTCTCTCTGCCACATTCTTTATCTCAGTCACTCTCTCTATCTCTGCCACAATCTCTATTTCAGTCTCTCTCTCTGCTACATTCTCTATCTCAGTCTCTCTCTCTCTCTGCTACATTCTCTATCTCAGTCTCCGTTTCTCTCTCTCTGCCACAATCTCTATCTCAGTCTCTCTCTCTCTCTCTGCCACATTCTCTATCTCAGTCTCTCTCTCTCTCTGCTACATTCTCTATCTCAGTCTCCGTTTCTCTCTCTCTGCCACATTCTCTATCTCATTCTCTCTCTCTCTCTCTGCCACATTCTCTATCTCAGTCTCCCTTTCTCTCTCTCTGCCACATAGTCTTTCTCAGTCTCTCACTCTCTCTCCGCCACATTCTCTATCTCAGTTTCTCTCTCTCCGCCACATTCCCCATCTCAGTCTCTCTCGCTCTGCCACAATCTCTATCTCAGTCTCTCTCTCTCTCTCTCTGCCACATTCTCTATCTCAGTCACTCTCTCTCTCTGCCACATTCTCTATCTCAGTCACTCTCTCTATCTCTGCCACATTCTCTATCTCAGTCTCTCTCTCTGCTACATTCTCTATCTCAGTCTCTCTCGCTCTGCCACATTCTCTATCTCAGTCTCTCTCTCTCTCTCTGCCACATTCTCTATCTCAGTCTCTCTCTCTCTCTCTCTGCTACATTCTCTATCTCAGTCTCCGTTTCTCTCTCTCTGCCACATTCTCTATCTCAGTCTCTCTCTCTCTCTTTCTGCTACATTCTCTATCTCAGTCTCCGTTTCTCTCTCACTGCCACAATCTCTATCTCAGTCTCTCTCTCTCTCTCTGCTACATTTTCTATCTCAGTCTCCCTTTCTCTCTCTCTGCCACATTCTCTATCTCAGTCTCTCTCTCTCTCCTGCACATTCTCTATCTCTGTCTCTCTGTCTCTGCCACAATCTCTATCTCAGTCTCTCTCTCTCTCTTTCTGCTACATTCTCTATCTCAGTCTCTCTCGCTCTGCCACAATCTCTATCTCAGTCTCTCTCTCTCTCTCTGCTACATTCTCTATCTCAGTCTCCCTTTCTCTCTCTCTGCCAAATTCTCTATCTCAGTCTCTCTCTCTCTCTCTCTTTGCCACATTCTCCATCTCAGTCTCTCTCTCTCTCTCTGCCACAATCTCTCTCTCAGTCTCTCTCTCTCTCTTTGCCACATTCTCCATCTCAGTCTCTCTCTCTATCTCTGCCACAATCTCTATTTCAGTCTCTCTCTCTGCTACATTCTCTATCTCAGTCTCTCTCTCTCTGCTACATTCTCTATCTCAGTCTCCGTTTCTCTCTCTCTGCCACAATCTCTATCTCAGTCTCTCTCTCTCTCTCTGCCACATTCTCTATCTCAGTCTCTCTCTCTCTCTCTCTGCTACATTCTCTATCTCAGTCTCCTTTTCTCTCTCTCTGCCACATTCTCTATCTCATTCTCTCTATCTCTCTCTGCCACAATCTCTATCTCAGTCTCTCTCTCTCTCTGCCACATTGTCTCTCTCAGCCTCTCACTCTCTCTCTGCCACATTCTCTATCTCAGTCTCTCTCTCTCTCTGCCACATTCTCCATCTCAGTCTCTCTCTCTCTCACTGCCACAATCTCTATCTCAGTCTCTCTCTCTCTCTGCCACATTGTCTCTCTCAGCCTCTCACTCTCTCTCTGCCACAATCTCTATCTCAGTCTCTCTCTCTCTCTGCCACATTGTCTCTCTCAGCCTCTCACTCTCTCTTTGCCACATTCTCCATCTCAGTCTCTCTCTCTCTCTCTGCCACAATCTCTATCTCAGTCTCTCTCTCTCTCTTTGCCACATTCTCCATCTCAGTCTCTCTCTCTATCTCTGCCACAATCGCTATTTCAGTCTCTCTCTCTGCTACATTCTCTATCTCAGTCTCTCTCTCTCTCTGCTACATTCTCTATCTCAGTCTCCGTTTCTCTCTCTCTGCCACAATCTCTATCTCAGTCTCTCTCTCTCTCTCTGCCACATTCTCTATCTCAGTCTCTCTCTCTCTCTCTCTGCTACATTCTCTATCTCAGTCTCCGTTTCTCTCTCTCTGCCACATTCTCTATCTCATTCTCTCTCTCTCTCTCTGCCACAATCTCTATCTCAGTCTCTCTCTCTCTCTGCCACATTGTCTCTCTCAGCCTCTCACTCTCTCTCTGCCACATTCTCTATCTCAGTCTCTCTCTCTCTCTGCCACATTCTCCATCTCAGTCTCTCTCTCTCTCACTGCCACAATCTCTATCTCAGTCTCTCTCTCTCTCTGCCACATTGTCTCTCTCAGCCTCTCACTCTCTCTCTGCCACATTCTCTATCTCAGTCTCTCTCTCTCTCTGCCACATTCTCCATCTCAGTCTCTCTCTCTCTCACTGCCACATTCTCTATCTCAGTCTCTCTCTCTCTCTCTCTCTCTCTGCCACATTCTCTATCTCAGTCTCTCTGTCTCTCTGTCTCTGCCACAATCTCTATCTCAGTCTCTCTCTCTCTCAGCCACATTCTATTTCTCACTCTCTCTCTCTCTCTGTCTCTCTGTCTCTGCCACAATCTCTATCTCAGTCTCTCTCTCTCTCTGTGCCACATTCTCTATCTCAGTCTCTCTCTCTCTCTCTCTCTGCCACATTCTCTATCTCAGTCTCTCTCTATCTCTCTCTCTATGCCACATTCTCTATTTCAGTCTCTCTCTCTCTCTCTCTGTCTCTCCCACATTCTCTATCTCAGTCTCTCTCTCTCTGTCGCTCTGCCACATTCTCCATCTCAGTCTCTCTCTCTCTCTGTTTCTCTGCCACATTCTCTATCTCAGTCTCTCTCTCTCTCTCTGTCTCTCCCACATTCTCTATCTCAGTCTCTCTCTCTCTCTCTCTCTGCCACATTCTCCATCTCAGTCTCTCTCTCTCTGCCACATTCTCTATCTCAGTCTCTCTCTCTCTGTCTCTCTGCCACATTCTCTATCTCAGTCTCTCTCTCTCTCTGTTTCTCTGCCACATTCTCTATCTCAGTCTCTCTCTCTCTGCCACATTCTCTATCTCAGTCTCTCTCTCTCTCTCTGTCTCTCCCACATTCTCTATCTCAGTCTCTCTCTCACTCTGCCACATTCTCTATCTCAGACTCTCTCTCTCTGCCACATTCTCTATCTCAGTCTCTCTCTCTCTCTCTGTGCCACATTCTCTATCTCAGCCTCTTTCTCACACTCTCTATCTCAGTCTCTTTCTCACATTCTCTATCTCAGTCACTCTCTCTCTCTCTGCCACATTCTCTATCTCAGTCACTCTCTCTCTCTTTGCCACAATCTCTATTTCAGTCTCTCTCTCTCTCTCTCTCTCTCTCTCTGCCACATTCTCTATCTCAGTCTCTCTCTCTCTCTCTGCCACATTCTCTATCTCAGTCACTCTCTCTCTCTTTGCCACAATCTCTATTTCAGTCTCTCTCTCTCTCTCTCTCTCTCTCTGCCACATTCTCTATCTCAGTCTCTCTCTCTCTCTGTTTCTCTGCCACATTCTCTATCTCAGTCTCTCTCTCTCTCTCTGCCACATTCTCTATCTCAGTCTCTCTCTCTCTCTCTCTCTGCCACATTCTCTTTCTCAGTCTCTTCTTCTCTCTCTGCCACATTCTCTATCTCAGTCTCTCTCTCTCTCTCTCTGCCACATTCTCTTTCTCATTCTCTCTCTCTCTCTGCCACATTCTCTATCTCATTCTCTCTCTCTCACTCTGCCACATTCACTATCTCAGTCTCCCTTTCTCTCTCTCTGCCACATAGTCTTTCTCAGTCTCTCACTCTCGCTCCGCCACATTCTCTATCTCAGTTTCTCTCTCTCCGCCACATTCTCCATCTCAGTCTCGCTCTCTCTGCCACAATCTCTATCTCAGTCTCTCTATCTCTGCCACATTCTCTATCTCAGTCTCTCTCTCTCTCTCTGCCACATTCTCTATCTCAGTCACTCTCTCTCTCTTTGCCACAATCTCTATTTCAGTCTCTCTCTCTCTCTCTCTCTCTCTCTGCCACATTCTCTATCTCAGTCTCTCTCTCTCTCTGTTTCTCTGCCACATTCTCTATCTCAGTCTCTCTCTCTCTCTCTGCCACATTCTCTATCTCAGTCTCTCTCTCTCTCTCTCTCTGCCACATTCTCTTTCTCAGTCTCTTCTTCTCTCTCTGCCACATTCTCTATCTCAGTCTCTCTCTCTCTCTCTCTGCCACATTCTCTTTCTCAGTCTCTCTCTCTCTCTGCCACATTCTCTATCTCATTCTCTCTCTCTCACTCTGCCACATTCACTATCTCAGTCTCCCTTTCTCTCTCTCTGCCACATAGTCTTTCTCAGTCTCTCACTCTCGCTCCGCCACATTCTCTATCTCAGTTTCTCTCTCTCCGCCACATTCTCCATCTCAGTTTCTCTCTCTCCGCCACATTCTCTATCTCAGTTTCTCTCTCTCCGCCACATTCTCCATCTCAGTCTCGCTCTCTCTGCCACATTCTCTATCTCAGTCTCTCTCTCTCTCTCTCTCTGCCACGTTCTCTATCTCAGTCACTCTCTCTCTCTGCCACATTCTCTATCTCAGTCACTCTCTCTATCTCTGCCACAATCTCTATTTCAGTCTCTCTCTCTGCTACATTCTCTATCTCAGTCTCTCTCTCTCTGCTACATTCTCTATCTCAGTCTCCGTTTCTCTCTCTCTGCCACATTCTCGATCTCAGTCTCTCTCTCTCTCTCTCTGCTACATTCTCTATCTCAGTCTCCGTTTCTCTCTCTCTGCCACATTCTCTATCTCATTCTCTCTCTCTCTCTCTGCCACATTCTCTATCTCAGTCTCCCTTTCTCTCTCTCTGCCACATAGTCTTTCTCAGTCTCTCACTCTCTCTCCGCCACATTCTCTATCTCAGTTTCTCTCTCTCCGCCACATTCTCCATCTCAGTCTCTCTCGCTCTGCCACATTCTCTATCTCAGTCTCTCTCTCTCTCTCTCTGCCACAATCTCTATCTCAGTCTCTCTATCTCTGCCACATTCTCTATCTCAGTCTCTCTCTCTCTCTCTCTGCCACATTCTCTATCTCAGTCACTCTCTCTATCTCTCTGCCACATTCTCTATCTCAGTCACTCTCTCTCTCTGCCACATTCTCTATCTCAGTCTCCGTTTCTCTCTCACTGCCACAATCTCTATCTCAGTCTCTCTCTCTCTCTCTGCTACATTCTCTATCTCAGTCTCCCTTTCTCTCTCTCTGCCAAATTCTCTATCTCAGTCTCTCTCTCTCTCTTTGCCACATTCTCCATCTCAGTCTCTCTCTCTCTCACTGCCACAATCTCTATCTCAGTCTCTCTCTCTCTCTGCCACATTGTCTCTCTCAGCCTCTCACTCTCTCTCTGCCACATTCTCTATCTCAGTCTCTCTCTCTCTCTGCCACATTCTCTATCTCAGCCTCTCACTCTCTCTCTGCCACAATCTCTATCTCAGTCTCTCTCTCTCTCTGCCACATTCTATTTCTCACTCTCTCTCTCTCTCTGTGCCACATTCTCTATCTCAGTCTCTCTCTCTCTCTCTCTCTCTGCCACATTCTCTATCTCAGTCTCTCTCCATCTCTCTCTCTATGCCACATTCTCTATCTCAGTTTCTCTCTCTCTCTCTCTGTCTCTCCCACATTCTCTATCTCAGTCTCTCTCTCTCTCTCTCTGCCACATTCTCTATCTCAGTCTCTCTCTCTCTGCCACATTCTCTATCTCAGTCTCTCTCTCTCTCTCTCTGCCACATTCTCTATCTCAGTCTCTCTCTCTATGCCACATTCTCTATCTCAGTCTCTCTCTCTCTCTCTCTGCCACATTCTCTATCTCAGTCTCTCTCTCTGTGCCACATTCTCTATCTCAGTCTCTCTCTCTCTGTCTCTCTGCCACATTCTCTATCTCAGTCTCTCTCTCTCTCTCTCTGTCTCTCCCACATTCTCTATCTCAGTCTCTCTCTCTCTCTCTCTGCCACATTCTCTATCTCAGTCTCTCTCTCTCTGCCACATTCTCTATCTCAGTCTCTCTCTCTCTGTCTCTCTGCCACATTCTCTATCTCAGTCTCTCTCTCTCTGTCTCTCTGCCACATTCTCTATCTCAGTCTCTCTATCTCTCTGTTTCTCTGCCACATTCTCTATCTCAGTCGCTCTCTCTCTCTCTGTCTCTCCCACATTCTCTATCTCAGTCTCTCTCTCTCACTCTGCCACATTCTCTATCTCAGTCTCTCTCTCTCTCTCTCTGCCACATTCTCTATCTCAGTCTCTCTCTCTCTCTCTGCCACATTCTCTATCTCAGCCTCTTTCTCACACTCTCTATCTCAGTCTCTTTCTCACATTCTCTATCTCAGTCTTTCTGTCTCTGCCACAATCTCTATCTCATTCTCTCTCTCTCTCTGCCACATTCTCTATCTCAGTCTCTCTCTCTCTCT
Organism: Heterodontus francisci; assembly: GCF_036365525.1. Taxonomy (NCBI): domain Eukaryota; kingdom Metazoa; phylum Chordata; class Chondrichthyes; order Heterodontiformes; family Heterodontidae; genus Heterodontus; species Heterodontus francisci. Next base: position 32,005 of record NW_027140628.1, read on the forward strand.
CTGCCACATTCTCTATCTCAGTCACTCTCTCTCTCTCTGCCACAATCTCTATTTCAGTCTCTCTCTCTCTCTCTCTCTCTCTGCCACATTCTCTATCTCAGTCTCTCTCTCTCTCTCTCTCTGCCACATTCTCTTTCTCAGTCTCTTCTTCTCTCTCTGCCACATTCTCTATCTCAGTCTCTCTCTCTCTGCCACATTCTCTTTCTCAGTCTCTCTCTCTCTCTCTGCCACATTCTCTATCTCATTCTCTCTCTCTCTCTCTGCTACATTCTCTATCTCAGTCTCCCTTTCTCTCTCTCTGCCAAATTCTCTATCTCAGTCTCTCTCTCTCTCTTTGCCACATTCTCCATCTCAGTCTCTCTCTCTCTCACTGCCACAATCTCTATCTCAGTCTCTCTCTCTCTCTGCCACATTGTCTCTCTCAGCCTCTCACTCTCTCTCTGCCACATTCTCTATCTCAGTCTCTCTCTCTCTCTGCCACATTCTCTATCTCAGCCTCTCACTCTCTCTCTGCCACAATCTCTATCTCAGTCTCTCTCTCTCTCTGCCACATTCTATTTCTCACTCTCTCTCTCTCTCTGTGCCACATTCTCTATCTCAGTCTCTCTCTCTCTCTCTCTCTCTGCCACATTCTCTATCTCAGTCTCTCTCCATCTCTCTCTCTATGCCACATTCTCTATCTCAGTTTCTCTCTCTCTCTCTCTGTCTCTCCCACATTCTCTATCTCAGTCTCTCTCTCTCTCTCTCTGCCACATTCTCTATCTCAGTCTCTCTCTCTCTGCCACATTCTCTATCTCAGTCTCTCTCTCTCTCTCTCTGCCACATTCTCTATCTCAGTCTCTCTCTCTATGCCACATTCTCTATCTCAGTCTCTCTCTCTCTCTCTCTGCCACATTCTCTATCTCAGTCTCTCTCTCTGTGCCACATTCTCTATCTCAGTCTCTCTCTCTCTGTCTCTCTGCCACATTCTCTATCTCAGTCTCTCTCTCTCTCTCTCTGTCTCTCCCACATTCTCTATCTCAGTCTCTCTCTCTCTCTCTCTGCCACATTCTCTATCTCAGTCTCTCTCTCTCTGCCACATTCTCTATCTCAGTCTCTCTCTCTCTGTCTCTCTGCCACATTCTCTATCTCAGTCTCTCTCTCTCTGTCTCTCTGCCACATTCTCTATCTCAGTCTCTCTATCTCTCTGTTTCTCTGCCACATTCTCTATCTCAGTCGCTCTCTCTCTCTCTGTCTCTCCCACATTCTCTATCTCAGTCTCTCTCTCTCACTCTGCCACATTCTCTATCTCAGTCTCTCTCTCTCTCTCTCTGCCACATTCTCTATCTCAGTCTCTCTCTCTCTCTCTGCCACATTCTCTATCTCAGCCTCTTTCTCACACTCTCTATCTCAGTCTCTTTCTCACATTCTCTATCTCAGTCTTTCTGTCTCTGCCACAATCTCTATCTCATTCTCTCTCTCTCTCTGCCACATTCTCTATCTCAGTCTCTCTCTCTCTCTCTGCCACATTCTCTATCTCAGTCACTCTCTCTCTCTCTGCCACAATCTCTATTTCAGTCTCTCTCTCTCTCTCTCTCTCTCTGCCACATTCTCTATCTCAGTCTCTCTCTCTCTCTCTCTCTGCCACATTCTCTTTCTCAGTCTCTTCTTCTCTCTCTGCCACATTCTCTATCTCAGTCTCTCTCTCTCTGCCACATTCTCTTTCTCAGTCTCTCTCTCTCTCTCTGCCACATTCTCTATCTCATTCTCTCTCTCTCTCTCTGCCACATTCTCTATCTCAGTCTCCCTTTCTCTCTCTCTGCCACATAGTCTTTCTCAGTCTCTCACTCTCGCTCCGCCACATTCTTTATCTCAGTTTCTCTCTCTCCGCCACATTCTCCATCTCAGTCTCGCTCTCTCTGCCACAATCTCTATCTCAGTCTCTCTATCTCTGCCACATTCTCTATCTCAGTCTCTCTCTCTCTCTCTCTCTGCCACGTTCTCTATCTCAGTCACTCTCTCTCTCTGCCACATTCTTTATCTCAGTCACTCTCTCTATCTCTCTCTGCCACAATCTCTATTTCAGTCTCTCTCTCTGCTACATTCTCTATCTCAGTCTCTCTCTCTCTCTGCCACATTCTCTATCTCAGTCTCTCTATCTCTGCCACATTCTCTATCTCAGTCTCTCTCTCTCTCTCTCTCTGCCACAATCTCTATTTCAGTCTCTCTCTCTGCTACATTCTCTATCTCAGTCTCTCTCTCTCTCTGCCACATTCTCTATCTCAGTCTCTCTCTCTCTCTCTCTCTGCCACATTCTCTTTCTCAGTCTCTTCTTCTCTCTCTGCCACATTCTCTATCTCAGTCTCTCTCTCTCTCTCTCTGCCACATTCTCTTTCTCAGTCTCTCTCTCTCTCTGCCACATTCTCTATCTCATTCTCTCTCTCTCACTCTGCCACATTCACTATCTCAGTCTCCCTTTCTCTCTCTCTGCCACATAGTCTTTCTCAGTCTCTCACTCTCGCTCCGCCACATTCTCTATCTCAGTTTCTCTCTCTCCGCCACATTCTCCATCTCAGTTTCTCTCTCTCCGCCACATTCTCTATCTCAGTTTCTCTCTCTCCGCCACATTCTCCATCTCAGTCTCGCTCTCTCTGCCACATTCTCTATCTCAGTCTCTCTCTCTCTCTCTCTCTGCCACGTTCTCTATCTCAGTCACTCTCTCTCTCTGCCACATTCTCTATCTCAGTCACTCTCTCTATCTCTGCCACAATCTCTATTTCAGTCTCTCTCTCTGCTACATTCTCTATCTCAGTCTCTCTCTCTCTCTGCTACATTCTCTATCTCAGTCTCCGTTTCTCTCTCTCTGCCACATTCTCGATCTCAGTCTCTCTCTCTCTCTCTCTGCTACATTCTCTATCTCAGTCTCCGTTTCTCTCTCTCTGCCACATTCTCTATCTCATTCTCTCTCTCTCTCTCTGCCACATTCTCTATCTCAGTCTCCCTTTCTCTCTCTCTGCCACATAGTCTTTCTCAGTCTCTCACTCTCTCTCCGCCACATTCTCTATCTCAGTTTCTCTCTCTCCGCCACATTCTCCATCTCAGTCTCTCTCGCTCTGCCACATTCTCTATCTCAGTCTCTCTCTCTCTCTCTCTGCCACAATCTCTATCTCAGTCTCTCTATCTCTGCCACATTCTCTATCTCAGTCTCTCTCTCTCTCTCTCTGCCACATTCTCTATCTCAGTCACTCTCTCTATCTCTCTGCCACATTCTCTATCTCAGTCACTCTCTCTCTCTGCCACATTCTCTATCTCAGTCTCTCTCTCTCTCTGCTACATTCTCTATCTCAGTCTCCGTTTCTCTCTCTCTGCCACATTCTCTATCTCAGTCTCTCTCTCTCTCTCTCTGCTACATTCTCTATCTCAGTCTCCGTTTCTCTCTCACTGCCACAATCTCTATCTCAGTCTCTCTCTCTCTCTCTGCTACATTCTCTATCTCAGTCTCCCTTTCTCTCTCTCTGCCAAATTCTCTATCTCAGTCTCTCTCTCTCTCTTTGCCACATTCTCCATCTCAGTCTCTCTCTCTCTCACTGCCACAATCTCTATCTCAGTCACTCTCTCTCTCTGCCACATTCTCTATCTCAGTCTCTCTCTCTCTCTGCTACATTCTCTATCTCAGTCTCCGTTTCTCTCTCGCAGCCACAATCTCTATCTCACTCTCTCTCTCTCTCTCTGCCACATTCTCTATCTCAGTCACTCTCTCTCTCTCTCTGCTACATTCTCTATCTCAGTCTCCGTTTCTCTCTCTCTGCCACATTCTCTATCTCATTCTCTCTCTCTCTCTCTGCCACATTCTCTATCTCAGTCTCCCTTTCTCTCTCTCTGCCACATAGTCTTTCTCAGTCTCTCACTCTCTCTCCGCCACATTCTCTATCTCAGTTTCTCTCTCTCCGCCACATTCTCCATCTCAGTCTCTCTCGCTCTGCCACAATCTCTATCTCAGTCTCTCTCTCTCTGCCACATTCTCTATCTCATTCTCTCTCTCTCTCTCTGCCACATTCTCTATCTCAGTCTCCCTTTCTCTCTCTCTGCCACATAGTCTTTCTCAGTCTCTCACTCTCTCTCCGCCACATTCTCTATCTCAGTTTCTCTCTCTCCGCCACATTCTCCATCTCAGTCTCTCTCGCTCTGCCACAATCTCTATCTCAGACTCTCTCTCTCTGCCACATTCTCTATCTCAGTCTCTCTCTCTCTCTCTCTGCCACATTCTCTATCTCAGTCACTCTCTCTCTCTGCCACATTCTCTATCTCATTCTCTCTCTCTCTCTGCCACATTCTCTATCTCAGTCTCCCTTTCTCTCTCTCTGCCACATAGTCTTTCTCAGTCTCTCACTCTCTCTCCGCCACATTCTCTATCTCAGTTTCTCTCTCTCCGCCACATTCTCCATCTCAGTCTCTCTCGCTCTGCCACAATCTCTATCTCAGTCTCTCTCTCTCTGCCACATTCTCTATCTCATTCTCTCTCTCTCTCTCTGCCACATTCTCTATCTCAGTCTCCCTTTCTCTCTCTCTGCCACATAGTCTTTCTCAGTCTCTCACTCTCTCTCCGCCACATTCTCTATCTCAGTTTCTCTCTCTCCGCCACATTCTCCATCTCAGTCTCTCTCGCTCTGCCACAATCTCTATCTCAGACTCTCTCTCTCTGCCACATTCTCTATCTCAGACTCTCTCTCTCTGCCACATTCTCTATCTCAGTCTCTCTCTCTCTCTCTCTGCCACATTCTCTATCTCAGTCACTCTCTCTCTGCCACATTCTCTATCTCAGTCTCTCTCTCTCTCTCTCTGCCACAATCTCTATCTCAGACTCTCTCTCTCTCTCTGCCACATTCTCTATCTCAGTCTCTCTCTCTCTCTCTCTGCCACATTCTCTATCTCAGTCACTCTCTCTCTCTGCCACATTCTCTATCTCAGTCACTCTCTCTATCTCTGCCACATTCTCTATCTCAGTCTCTCTCTCTCTCTGCTACATTCTCTATCTCAGTCTCCGTTTCTCTCTCTCTGCCACAATCTCTATCTCAGTCTCTCTCTCTCTCTCTGCTACATTCTCTATCTCAGTCTCCCTTTCTCTCTCTCTGCCAAATTCTCTATCTCAGTTTCTCTCTCTCTCTCTCTCTTTGCCACATTCTCCATCTCAGTCTCTCTCTCTCTCTCTGCCACAATCACTATCTCAGTCTCTCTCTCTCTCTTTCTGCTACATTCTCTATCTCAGTCTCCGTTTCTCTCTCACTGCCACAATCTCTATCTCAGTCTCTCTCTCTCTCTCTGCTACATTCTCTATCTCAGTCTCCCTTTCTCTCTCTCTGCCAAATTCTCTATCTCAGTCTCTCTCTCTCTCTCTCTTTGCCACATTCTCCATCTCAGTCTCTCTCTCTCTCTCTGCCACAATCTCTATCTCAGTCTCTCTCTCTCTCTTTGCCACATTCTCCATCTCAGTCTCTCTCTCTATCTCTGCCACAATCTCTATTTCAGTCTCCCTCTCTGCTACATTCTCTATCTCAGTCTCTCTCTCTCTGCTACATTCTCTATCTCAGTCTCCGTTTCTCTCTCTCTGCCACAATCTCTATCTCAGTCTCTCTCTCTCTCTCTGCCACATTCTCTATCTCAGTCTCTCTCTCTCTCTCTCTGCTACATTCTCTATCTCAGTCTCCGTTTCTCTCTCTCTGCCACATTCTCTATCTCATTCTCTCTCTCTCTCTCTGCCACAATCTCTATCTCAGTCTCTCTCTCTCTCTCTGCCACATTCTCTATCTCAGTCTCTCTCTCTCTCTCTCTCTGCTACATTCTCTATCTCAGTCTCCGTTTCTCTCTCTCTGCCACATTCTCTATCTCATTCTCTCTCTCTCTCTCTGCCACATTCTCTATCTCAGCCTCTCACTCTCTCTCTGCCACATTCTCTATCTCAGTCTCTCTCTCTCTCTGCCACATTCTCCATCTCAGTCTCTCTCTCTCTCACTGCCACAATCTCTATCTCAGTCTCTCTCTCTCTCTGCCACATTGTCTCTCTCAGCCTCTCACTCTCTCTCTGCCACATTCTCTATCTCAGTCTCTCTCTCTCTCTGCCACATTCTCCATCTCAGTCTCTCTCTCTCTCACTGCCACAATCTCTATCTCAGTCTCTCTCTCTCTCTGCCACATTGTCTCTCTCAGCCTCTCACTCTCTCTCTGCCACATTCTCTATCTCAGTCTCTCTCTCTCTCTGCCACATTCTCCATCTCAGTCTCTCTCTCTCTCACTGCCACATTCTCTATCTCAGTCTCTCTCTCTCTCTCTCTCTCTCTGCCACATTCTCTATCTCAGTCTCTCTGTCTCTCTGTCTCTGCCACAATCTCTATCTCAGTCTCTCTCTCTCTCAGCCACATTCTATTTCTCACTCTCTCTCTCTCTCTGTGCCACATTCTCTATCTCAGTCTCTCTCTCTGTGCCACATTCTCTATCTCAGTCTCTCTCTCTCTCTCTCTCTCTGCCACATTCTCTATCTCAGTCTCTCTCTATCTCTCTCTCTATGCCACATTCTCTATCTCAGTCTCTCTCTCTCTCTCTCTGTCTCTCCCACATTCTCTATCTCAGTCTCTCTCTCTCTGTCGCTCTGCCACATTCTCCATCTCAGTCTCTCTCTCTCTCTGTTTCTCTGCCACATTCTCTATCTCAGTCTCTCTCTCTCTCTCTGTCTCTCCCACATTCTCTATCTCAGTCTCTCTCTCTCTCTCTCTGCCACATTCTCCATCTCAGTCTCTCTCTCTCTGCCACATTCTCTATCTCAGTCTCTCTCTCTCTGTCTCTCTGCCACATTCTCTATCTCAGTCTCTCTCTCTCTCTGTTTCTCTGCCACATTCTCTATCTCAGTCTCTCTCTCTCTGCCACATTCTCTATCTCAGTCTCTCTCTCTCTCTCTGTCTCTCCCACATTCTCTATCTCAGTCTCTCTCTCACTCTGCCACATTCTCTATCTCAGACTCTCTCTCTCTGCCACATTCTCTATCTCAGTCTCTCTCTCTCTCTCTCTGCCACATTCTCTATCTCAGTCTCTCTCTCTCTCTCTGCCACATTCTCTATCTCAGTCTCTTTCTCACATTCTCTATCTCAGTCTTTCTGTCTCTGCCACAATCTCTATCTCATTCTCTCTCTCTCACTGCCACAATCTCTATCTCATTCTCTCTCTCTCTCTGCCACATTCTCTATCTCAGTCTCTCTCTCTCTCTCTGCCACATTCTCTATCTCAGTCACTCTCTCTCTCTCTGCCACATTCTCTATCTCAGTCACTCTCTCTCTCTTTGCCACAATCTCTATTTCAGTCTCTCTCTCTCTCTCTCTCTCTCTCTCTGCCACATTCTCTATCTCAGTCTCTCTCTCTCTCTCTGCCACATTCTCTATCTCAGTCACTCTCTCTATCTCTCTGCCACATTCTCTATCTCAGTCACTCTCTCTCTCTGCCACATTCTCTATCTCAGTCTCTCTCTCTCTCTGCTACATTCTCTATCTCAGTCTCCGTTTCTCTCTCTCTGCCACATTCTCTATCTCAGTCTCTCTCTCTCTCTCTCTGCTACATTCTCTATCTCAGTCTCCGTTTCTCTCTCACTGCCACAATCTCTATCTCAGTCTCTCTCTCTCTCTCTGCTACATTCTCTATCTCAGTCTCCCTTTCTCTCTCTCTGCCAAATTCTCTATCTCAGTCTCTCTCTCTCTCTTTGCCACATTCTCCATCTCAGTCTCTCTCTCTCTCACTGCCACAATCTCTATCTCAGTCTCTCTCTCTCTCTGCCACATTGTCTCTCTCAGTCTCTCTCTCTCTGTGCCACATTCTCTATCTCAGTCTCTCTGTCTCTGCCACAATCTCTATCTCAGTCTCTCTCTCTCTCTGCCACATTCTATTTCTCACTCTCTCTCTCTCTCTGTGCCACATTCTCTATCTCAGTCTCTCTCTCTCTCTCTCTCTCTCTGCCACATTCTCTATCTCAGTCTCTCTCCATCTCTCTCTCTATGCCACATTCTCTATCTCAGTTTCTCTCTCTCTCTCTCTGTCTCTCCCACATTCTCTATCTCAGTCTCTCTCTCTCTCTCTCTGCCACATTCTCTATCTCAGTCTCTCTCTCTCTGCCACATTCTCTATCTCAGTCTCTCTCTCTCTCTCTCTGCCACATTCTCTATCTCAGTCTCTCTCTCTCTCTCTCTGCCACATTCTCTATCTCAGTCTCTCTCTCTGTGCCACATTCTCTATCTCAGTCTCTCTCTCTCTGTCTCTCTGCCACATTCTCTATCTCAGTCTCTCTCTCTCTCTCTCTGTCTCTCCCACATTCTCTATCTCAGTCTCTCTCTCTCTCTCTCTGCCACATTCTCTATCTCAGTCTCTCTCTCTCTGCCACATTCTCTATCTCAGTCTCTCTCTCTCTGTCTCTCTGCCACATTCTCTATCTCAGTCTCTCTCTCTCTGTCTCTCTGCCACATTCTCTATCTCAGTCTCTCTATCTCTCTGTTTCTCTGCCACATTCTCTATCTCAGTCGCTCTCTCTCTCTCTGTCTCTCCCACATTCTCTATCTCAGTCTCTCTCTCTCACTCTGCCACATTCTCTATCTCAGTCTCTCTCTCTCTCTCTCTGCCACATTCTCTATCTCAGTCTCTCTCTCTCTCTCTGCCACATTCTCTATCTCAGCCTCTTTCTCACACTCTCTATCTCAGTCTCTTTCTCACATTCTCTATCTCAGTCTTTCTGTCTCTGCCACAATCTCTATCTCATTCTCTCTCTCTCTCTGCCACATTCTCTATCTCAGTCTCTCTCTCTCTCTCTCTGCCACATTCTCTATCTCAGTCTCTCTCTCTCTCTCTGCCACAATCTCTATTTCAGTCTCTCTCTCTCTCTCTCTCTCTCTCTGCCACATTCTCTATCTCAGTCTCTCTCTCTCTCTCTCTGCCACATTCTCTTTCTCAGTCTCTTCTTCTCTCTCTGCCACATTCTCTATCTCAGTCTCTCTCTCTCTGCCACATTCTCTTTCTCAGTCTCTCTCTCTCTCTCTGCCACATTCTCTATCTCATTCTCTCTCTCTCTCTCTGCCACATTCTCTATCTCAGTCTCCCTTTCTCTCTCTCTGCCACATAGTCTTTCTCAGTCTCTCACTCTCGCTCCGCCACATTCTTTATCTCAGTTTCTCTCTCTCCGCCACATTCTCCATCTCAGTCTCGCTCTCTCTGCCACAATCTCTATCTCAGTCTCTCTATCTCTGCCACATTCTCTATCTCAGTCTCTCTCTCTCTCTGCCACGTTCTCTATCTCAGTCACTCTCTCTCTCTGCCACATTCTTTATCTCAGTCACTCTCTCTATCTCTGCCACAATCTCTATTTCAGTCTCTCTCTCTGCTACATTCTCTATCTCAGTCTCTCTCTCTCTCTGCTACATTCTCTATCTCAGTCTCCGTTTCTCTCTCGCAGCCACAATCTCTATCTCAGTCTCTCTCTCTCTCTCTGCCACATTCTCTATCTCAGTCTCTCTCTCTCTCTCTCTGCTACATTCTCTATCTCAGTCTCCGTTTCTCTCTCTCTGCCACATTCTCTATCTCATTCTCTCTCTCTCTCTCTGCCACATTCTCTATCTCAGTCTCCCTTTCTCTCTCTCTGCCACATAGTCTTTCTCAGTCTCTCACTCTCTCTCCGCCACATTCTCTATCTCAGTTTCTCTCTCTCCGCCACATTCTCCATCTCAGTCTCTCTCGCTCTGCCACAATCTCTATCTCAGTCTCTCTCTCTCTGCCACATTCTCTATCTCATTCTCTCTCTCTCTCTCTGCCACATTCTCTATCTCAGTCTCCCTTTCTCTCTCTCTGCCACATAGTCTTTCTCAGTCTCTCACTCTCTCTCCGCCACATTCTCTATCTCAGTTTCTCTCTCTCCGCCACATTCTCCATCTCAGTCTCTCTCGCTCTGCCACAATCTCTATCTCAGACTCTCTCTCTCTGCCACATTCTCTATCTCAGTCTCTCTCTCTCTCTGCCACATTCTCTATCTCAGTCACTCTCTCTCTCTGCCACATTCTTTATCTCAGTCTCTCTCTCTCTCTGCTACATTCTCTATCTCAGTCTCCGTTTCTCTCTCTCTGCCACATTCTCTATCTCAGTCTCTCTCTCTCTCTTTCTGCTACATTCTCTATCTCAGTCTCCGTTTCTCTCTCACTGCCACAATCTCTATCTCAGTCTCTCTCTCTCTCTCTGCTACATTCTCTATCTCAGTCTCTCTCTCTCTCTCTCTTTGCCACATTCTCCATCTCAGTCTCTCTCTCTCTCTCTGCCACAATCTCTATCTCAGTCTCTCTCTCTCTCTTTCTGCTACATTCTCTATCTCAGTCTCCGTTTCTCTCTCACTGCCACAATCTCTATCTCAGTCTCTCTCTCTCTCTCTGCTACATTCTCTATCTCAGTCTCCCTTTCTCTCTCTCTGCCAAATTCTCTATCTCAGTCTCTCTCTCTCTCTCTCTTTGCCACATTCTCCATCTCACTCTCTCTCTCTCTCTCTGCCACAATCTCTATCTCAGTCTCTCTCTCTCTCTTTGCCACATTCTCCATCTCAGTCTCTCTCTCTATCTCTGCCACAATCTCTATCTCAGTCTCTCTCTCTCTCTCTGTGCCACATTCTCTATCTCAGCCTCTTTATCACACTCTCTATCTCAGTCTCTTTCTCACATTCTCTATCTCAGTCTTTCTGTCTCTGCCACAATCTCTATCTCATTCTCTCTCTCTCACTGCCACAATCTCTATCTCATTCTCTCTCTCTCTCTGCCACATTCTCTATCTCAGTCTCTCTCTCTCTCTCTGCCACATTCTCTATCTCAGTCACTCTCTCTCTCTCTGCCACATTCTCTATCTCAGTCACTCTCTCTCTCTTTGCCACAATCTCTATTTCAGTCTCTCTCTCTCTCTCTCTCTCTCTGCCACATTCTCTATCTCAGTCTCTCTCTCTCTCTCTGCCACATTCTCTATCTCAGTCACTCTCTCTCTCTTTGCCACAATCTCTATTTCAGTCTCTCTCTCTCTCTCTCTCTCTCTCTCTGCCACATTCTCTATCTCAGTCTCTCTCTCTCTCTCTTTCTCTGCCACATTCTCTATCTCAGTCTCTCTCTCTCTCTCTGCCACATTCTCTATCTCAGTCTCTCTCTCTCTCTCTCTCTGCCACATTCTCTTTCTCAGTCTCTTCTTCTCTCTCTGCCACATTCTCTATCTCAGTCTCTCTCTCTCTCTCTCTGCCACATTCTCTTTCTCAGTCTCTCTCTCTCTCTGCCACATTCTCTATCTCAGTCTCTCTCTCTCTCTGTTTCTCTGCCACATTCTCTATCTCAGTCTCTCTCTCTCTGCCACATTCTCTATCTCAGTCTCTCTCTCTCTCTCTGTCTCTCCCACATTCTCTATCTCAGTCTCTCTCTCACTCTGCCACATTCTCTATCTCAGACTCTCTCTCTCTGCCACATTCTCTATCTCAGTCTCTCTCTCTCTCTCTGTGCCACATTCTCTATCTCAGCCTCTTTCTCACACTCTCTATCTCAGTCTCTTTCTCACATTCTCTATCTCAGTCTTTCTGTCTCTGCCACAATCTCTATCTCATACTCTCTCTCTCTCACTGCCACAATCTCTATCTCATTCTCTCTCTCTCTCTGCCACATTCTCTATCTCAGTCTCTCTCTCTCTCTCTGCCACATTCTCTATCTCAGTCACTCTCTCTCTCTCTGCCACATTCTCTATCTCAGTCACTCTCTCTCTCTTTGCCACAATCTCTATTTCAGTCTCTCTCTCTCTCTCTCTCTCTCTCTGCCACATTCTCTATCTCAGTCTCTCTCTCTCTCTCTGCCACATTCTCTATCTCAGTCACTCTCTCTCTCTTTGCCACAATCTCTATTTCAGTCTCTCTCTCTCTCTCTCTCTCTCTCTGCCACATTCTCTATCTCAGTCTCTCTCTCTCTCTCTTTCTCTGCCACATTCTCTATCTCAGTCTCTCTCTCTCTCTCTGCCACATTCTCTATCTCAGTCTCTCTCTCTCTCTCTCTCTGCCACATTCTCTTTCTCAGTCTCTTCTTCTCTCTCTGCCACATTCTCTATCTCAGTCTCTCTCTCTCTCTCTCTGCCACATTCTCTTTCTCAGTCTCTCTCTCTCTCTGCCACATTCTCTATCTCATTCTCTCTCTCTCACTCTGCCACATTCACTATCTCAGTCTCCCTTTCTCTCTCTCTGCCACACAGTCTATCTCAGTCTCTCACTCTCGCTCCGCCACATTCTCTATCTCAGTTTCTCTCTCTCCGCCACATTCTCCATCTCAGTCTCGCTCTCTCTGCCACAATCTCTATCTCAATCTCTCTATCTCTGCCACATTCTCTATCTCAGTCTCTCTCTCTCTCTCTGCCACATTCTCTATCTCAGTCACTCTCTCTCTCTTTGCCACAATCTCTATTTCAGTTTCTCTCTCTCTCTCTCTCTCTCTCTGCCACATTCTCTATCTCAGTCTCTCTCTCTCTCTGTTTCTCTGCCACATTCTCTATCTCAGTCTCTCTCTCTCTCTCTGCCACATTCTCTATCTCAGTCTCTCTCTCTCTCTCTCTCTGCCACATTCTCTTTCTCAGTCTCTTCTTCTCTCTCTGCCACATTCTCTATCTCAGTCTCTCTCTCTCTCTCTCTGCCACATTCTCTTTCTCAGTCTCTCTCTCTCTCTGCCACATTCTCTATCTCATTCTCTCTCTCTCACTCTGCCACATTCACTATCTCAGTCTCCCTTTCTCTCTCTCTGCCACATAGTCTTTCTCAGTCTCTCACTCTCGCTCCGCCACATTCTCTATCTCAGTTTCTCTCTCTCCGCCACATTCTCCATCTCAGTTTCTCTCTCTCCGCCACATTCTCTATCTCAGTTTCTCTCTCTCCGCCACATTCTCCATCTCAGTCTCGCTCTCTCTGCCACATTCTCTATCTCAGTCTCTCTCTCTCTCTCTCTCTGCCACGTTCTCTATCTCAGTCACTCTCTCTCTCTGCCACATTCTCTATCTCAGTCACTCTCTCTATCTCTGCCACAATCTCTATTTCAGTCTCTCTCTCTGCTACATTCTCTATCTCAGTCTCTCTCTCTCTGCTACATTCTCTATCTCAGTCTCCGTTTCTCTCTCTCTGCTACATTCTCTATCTCAGTCTCCGTTTCTCTCTCTCTGCCACATTCTCTATCTCATTCTCTCTCTCTCTCTCTGCCACATTCTCTATCTCAGTCTCCCTTTCTCTCTCTCTGCCACATAGTCTTTCTCAGTCTCTCACTCTCTCTCCGCCACATTCTCTATCTCAGTCTCTCTCGCTCTGCCACATTCTCTATCTCAGTCTCTCTCTCTCTCTCTGCCACATTCTCTATCTCAGTCTCTCTCTCTCTCTCTCTGCTACATTCTCTATCTCAGTCTCCGTTTCTCTCTCTCTGCCACATTCTCTATCTCAGTCTCTCTCTCTCTCTGCCACATTCTCTATCTCAGTCTCTCTCTCTCTTTCTGCTACATTCTCTATCTCAGTCTCCGTTTCTCTCTCACTGCCACAATCTCTATCTCAGTCTCTCTCTCTCTCTCTGCTACATTCTCTATCTCAGTCTCCCTTTCTCTCTCTCTGCCACATTCTCTATCTCAGTCTCTCTCTCTCTCCTGCACATTCTCTATCTCAGTCTCTCTGTCTCTGCCACAATCTCTATCTCAGTCTCTCTCTCTCTCTTTCTGCTACATTCTCTATCTCAGTCTCCGTTTCTCTCTCACTGCCACAATCTCTATCTCAGTCTCTCTCTCTCTCTCTGCTACATTCTCTATCTCAGTCTCCCTTTCTCTCTCTCTGCCAAATTCTCTATCTCAGTCTCTCTCTCTCTCTCTCTTTGCCACATTCTCCATCTCAGTCTCTCTCTCTCTCTCTGCCACAATCTCTATCTCAGTCTCTCTCTCTCTCTTTGCCACATTCTCCATCTCAGTCTCTCTCTCTATCTCTGCCACAATCTCTATTTCAGTCTCTCTCTCTGCTACATTCTCTATCTCAGTCTCTCTCTCTCTGCTACATTCTCTATCTCAGTCTCCGTTTCTCTCTCTCTGCCACAATCTCTATCTCAGTCTCTCTCTCTCTCTCTGCCACATTCTCTATCTCAGTCTCTCTCTCTCTCTCTCTGCTACATTCTCTATCTCAGTCTCCGTTTCTCTCTCTCTGCCACATTCTCTATCTCATTCTCTCTCTCTCTCTCTGCCACAATCTCTATCTCAGTCTCTCTCTCTCTCTGCCACATTGTCTCTCTTAGCCTCTCACTCTCTCTCTGCCACATTCTCCATCTCAGTCTCTCTCTCTCTCACTGCCACAATCTCTATCTCAGTCTCTCTCTCTCTCTGCCACATTGTCTCTCTCAGCCTCTCACTCTCTCTCTGCCACAATCTCTATCTCAGTCTCTCTCTCTCTCTGCCACATTGTCTCTCTCAGCCTCTCACTCTCTCTTTGCCACATTCTCCATCTCAGTCTCTCTCTCTCTCTCTGCCACAATCTCTATCTCAGTCTCTCTCTCTCTCTTTGCCACATTCTCCATCTCAGTCTCTCTCTCTATCTCTGCCACAATCTCTATTTCAGTCTCTCTCTCTGCTACATTCTCTATCTCAGTCTCTCTCTCTCTGCTACATTCTCTATCTCAGTCTCCGTTTCTCTCTCTCTGCCACAATCTCTATCTCAGTCTCTCTCTCTCTCTCTGCCACATTCTCTATCTCAGTCTCTCTCTCTCTCTCTCTGCTACATTCTCTATCTCAGTCTCCGTTTCTCTCTCTCTGCCACATTCTCTATCTCATTCTCTCTCTCTCTCTCTGCCACAATCTCTATCTCAGTCTCTCTCTCTCTCTGCCACATTGTCTCTCTCAGCCTCTCACTCTCTCTCTGCCACATTCTCTATCTCAGTCTCTCTCTCTCTCTGCCACATTCTCCATCTCAGTCTCTCTCTCTCTCACTGCCACAATCTCTATCTCAGTCTCTCTCTCTCTCTGCCACATTGTATCTCTCAGCCTCTCACTCACTCTCTGCCACATTCTCTATCTCAGTCTCTCTCTCTCTCTGCCACATTCTCCATCTCAGTCTCTCTCTCTCTCACTGCCACATTCTCTATCTCAGTCTCTCTCTCTCTCTCTCTCTCTCTGCCACATTCTCTATCTCAGTCTCTCTCTCTCTCAGCCACATTCTATTTCTCACTCTCTCTCTCTCTCTGTGCCACATTCTCTATCTCAGTCTCTCTCTCTGTGCCACATTCTCTATCTCAGTCTCTCTCTCTCTCTCTCTCTGCCACATTCTCTATCTCAGTCTCTCTCTATCTCTCTCTCTATGTCACATTCTCTATCTCAGTCTCTCTCTCTCTCTCTCTGTCTCTCCCACATTCTCTATCTCAGTCTCTCTCTCTCTGTCGCTCTGCCACATTCTCCATCTCAGTCTCTCTCTCTCTCTGTTTCTCTGCCACATTCTCTATCTCAGTCTCTCTCTCTCTCTCTGTCTCTCCCACATTCTCTATCTCAGTCTCTCTCTCTCTCTCTCTCTGCCACATTCTCCATCTCAGTCTCTCTCTCTCTGCCACATTCTCTATCTCAGTCTCTCTCTCTCTGTCTCTCTGCCACATTCTCTATCTCAGTCTCTCTCTCTCTCTGTTTCTCTGCCACATTCTCTATCTCAGTCTCTCTCTCTCTGCCACATTCTCTATCTCAGTCTCTCTCTCTCTCTCTGTCTCTCCCACATTCTCTATCTCAGTCTCTCTCTCACTCTGCCACATTCTCTATCTCAGACTCTCTCTCTCTGCCACATTCTCTATCTCAGTCTCTCTCTCTCTCTCTGTGCCACATTCTCTATCTCAGCCTCTTTCTCACACTCTCTATCTCAGTCTCTTTCTCACATTCTCTATCTCAGTCTTTCTGTCTCTGCCACAATCTCTATCTCATTCTCTCTCTCTCACTGCCACAATCTCTATCTCATTCTCTCTCTCTCTCTGCCACATTCTCTATCTCAGTCTCTCTCTCTCTCTCTGCCACATTCTCTATCTCAGTCACTCTCTCTCTCTCTGCCACATTCTCTATCTCAGTCACTCTCTCTCTCTTTGCCACAATCTCTATTTCAGTCTCTCTCTCTCTCTCTCTCTCTCTCTGCCACATTCTCTATCTCAGTCTCTCTCTCTCTCTCTGCCACATTCTCTATCTCAGTCACTCTCTCTCTCTTTGCCACAATCTCTATTTCAGTCTCTCTCTCTCTCTCTCTCTCTCTCTGCCACATTCTCTATCTCAGTCTCTCTCTCTCTCTGTTTCTCTGCCACATTCTCTATCTCAGTCTCTCTCTCTCTCTCTGCCACATTCTCTATCTCAGTCTCTCTCTCTCTCTCTCTCTGCCACATTCTCTTTCTCAGTCTCTTCTTCTCTCTCTGCCACATTCTCTATCTCAGTCTCTCTCTCTCTCTCTCTGCCACATTCTCTTTCTCAGTCTCTCTCTCTCTCTGCCACATTCTCTATCTCATTCTCTCTCTCTCACTCTGCCACATTCACTATCTCAGTCTCCCTTTCTCTCTCTCTGCCACATAGTCTTTCTCAGTCTCTCACTCTCGCTCCGCCACATTCTCTATCTCAGTTTCTCTCTCTCCGCCACATTCTCCATCTCAGTCTCGCTCTCTCTGCCACAATCTCTATCTCAGTCTCTCTATCTCTGCCACATTCTCTATCTCAGTCTCTCTCTCTCTCTCTCTCTGCCACGTTCTCTATCTCAGTCACTCTCTCTCTCTGCCACATTCTCTATCTCAGTCACTCTCTCTATCTCTGCCACAATCTCTATTTCAGTCTCTCTCTCTGCTACATTCTCTATCTCAGTCTCTCTCTCTCTGCTACATTCTCTATCTCAGTCTCCGTTTCTCTCTCTCTGCTACATTCTCTATCTCAGTCTCCGTTTCTCTCTCTCTGCCACATTCTCTATCTCATTCTCTCTCTCTCTCTGCGCCACATTCTCTATCTCAGTCTCCCTTTCTCTCTCTCTGCCACATAGTCTTTCTCAGTCTCTCACTCTCTCTCCGCCACATTCTCTATCTCAGTTTCTCTCTCTCCGCCACATTCTCCATCTCAGTCTCTCTCGCTCTGCCACATTCTCTATCTCTCTCTCTCTCTCTCTCTCTCTGCCACAATCTCTATCTCAGTCTCTCTATCTCTGCCACATTCTCTATCTCAGTCTCTCTCTCTCTCTCTCTGCCACATTCTCTATCTCAGTCACTCTCTCTATCTCTCTGCCACATTCTCTATCTCAGTCACTCTCTCTCTCTGCCACATTCTCTATCTCAGTCTCTCTCTCTCTCTGCTACATTCTCTATCTCAGTCTCCGTTTCTCTCTCTCTGCCACATTCTCTATCTCAGTCTCTCTCTCTCTCTCTCTGCTACATTCTCTATCTCAGTCTCCGTTTCTCTCTCACTGCCACAATCTCTATCTCAGTCTCTCTCTCTCTCTCTGCTACATTCTCTATCTCAGTCTCCCTTTCTCTCTCTCTGCCAAATTCTCTATCTCAGTCTCTCTCTCTCTCTTTGCCACAATCTCTATCTCAGTCTCTCTCTCTCTCTGCCACATTGTCTCTCTCAGCCTCTCACTCTCTCTCTGCCACATTCTCTATCTCAGTCTCTCTCTCTCTGTGCCACATTCTCTATCTCAGTCTCTCTGTCTCTGCCACAATCTCTATCTCAGTCTCTCTCTCTCTCTGCCACATTCTATTTCTCACTCTCTCTCTCTCTCTGTGCCACATTCTCTATCTCAGTCTCTCTCTCTCTCTCTCTCTCTCTCTGCCACATTCTCTATCTCAGTCTCTCTCCATCTCTCTCTCTATGCCACATTCTCTATCTCAGTTTCTCTCTCTCTCTCTCTGTCTCTCCCACATTCTCTATCTCAGTCTCTCTCTCTCTCTCTGCCACATTCTCTATCTCAGTCTCTCTCTCTCTGCCACATTCTCTATCTCAGTCTCTCTCTCTCTCTCTCTGCCACATTCTCTATCTCAGTCTCTCTCTCTATGCCACATTCTCTATCTCAGTCTCTCTCTCTCTCTCTCTGCCACATTCTCTATCTCAGTCTCTCTCTCTGTGCCACATTCTCTATCTCAGTCTCTCTCTCTCTGTCTCTCTGCCACATTCTCTATCTCAGTCTCTTTCTCTCTCTCTCTGTCTCTCCCACATTCTCTATCTCAGTCTCTCTCTCTCTCTCTCTGCCACATTCTCTATCTCAGTCTCTCTCTCTCTGCCACATTCTCTATCTCAGTCTCTCTCTCTCTGTCTCTCTGCCACATTCTCTATCTCAGTCTCTCTCTCTCTGTCTCTCTGCCACATTCTCTATCTCAGTCTCTCTATCTCTCTGTTTCTCTGCCACATTCTCTATCTCAGTCGATCTCTCTCTCTCTGTCTCTCCCACATTCTCTATCTCAGTCTCTCTCTCTCACTCTGCCACATTCTCTATCTCAGTCTCTCTCTCTCTCTCTCTGCCACATTCTCTATCTCAGTCTCTCTCTCTCTCTCTGCCACATTCTCTATCTCAGCCTCTTTCTCACACTCTCTATCTCAGTCTCTTTCTCACATTCTCTATCTCAGTCTTTCTGTCTCTGCCACAATCTCTATCTCATTCTCTCTCTCTCTCTGCCACATTCTCTATCTCAGTCTCTCTCTCTCTCTCTGCCACATTCTCTATCTCAGTCTCTCTCTCTCTCTCTGCCACAATCTCTATTTCAGTCTCTCTCTCTCTCTCTCTCTCTCTCTGCCACATTCTCTATCTCAGTCTCTCTCTCTCTCTCTCTGCCACATTCTCTTTCTCAGTCTCTTCTTCTCTCTCTGCCACATTCTCTATCTCAGTCTCTCTCTCTCTGCCACATTCTCTTTCTCAGTCTCTCTCTCTCTCTCTGCCACATTCTCTATCTCATTCTCTCTCTCTCTCTCTGCCACATTCTCTATCTCAGTCTCCCTTTCTCTCTCTCTGCCACATAGTCTTTCTCAGTCTCTCACTCTCGCTCCGCCACATTCTTTATCTCAGTTTCTCTCTCTCCGCCACATTCTCCATCTCAGTCTCGCTCTCTCTGCCACAATCTCTATCTCAGTCTCTCTATCTCTGCCACATTCTCTATCTCAGTCTCTCTCTCTCTCTGCCACGTTCTCTATCTCAGTCACTCTCTCTCTCTGCCACATTCTTTATCTCAGTCACTCTCTCTATCTCTGCCACAATCTCTATTTCAGTCTCTCTCTCTGCTACATTCTCTATCTCAGTCTCTCTCTCTCTCTGCTACATTCTCTATCTCAGTCTCCGTTTCTCTCTCGCAGCCACAATCTCTATCTCAGTCTCTCTCTCTCTCTCTGCCACATTCTCTATCTCAGTCTCTCTCTCTCTCTCTCTGCTACATTCTCTATCTCAGTCTCCGTTTCTCTCTCTCTGCCACATTCTCTATCTCATTCTCTCTCTCTCTCTCTGCCACATTCTCTATCTCAGTCTCCCTTTCTCTCTCTCTGCCACATAGTCTTTCTCAGTCTCTCACTCTCTCTCCGCCACATTCTCTATCTCAGTTTCTCTCTCTCCGCCACATTCTCCATCTCAGTCTCTCTCGCTCTGCCACAATCTCTATCTCAGTCTCTCTCTCTCTGCCACATTCTCTATCTCATTCTCTCTCTCTCTCTCTGCCACATTCTCTATCTCAGTCTCCCTTTCTCTCTCTCTGCCACATAGTCTTTCTCAGTCTCTCACTCTCTCTCCGCCACATTCTCTATCACAGTTTCTCTCTCTCCGCCACATTCTCCATCTCAGTCTCTCTCGCTCTGCCACAATCTCTATCTCAGACTCTCTCTCTCTGCCACATTCTCTATCTCAGTCTCTCTCTCTCTCTCTCTGCCACATTCTCTATCTCAGTCACTCTCTCTCTCTGCCACATTCTCTATCTCAGTCTCTCTCTCTCTCTGCTACATTCTCTATCTCAGTCTCCGTTTCTCTCTCTCTGCCACATTCTCTATCTCAGTCTCTCTCTCTCTCTTTCTGCTACATTCTCTATCTCAGTCTCCGTTTCTCTCTCACTGCCACAATCTCTATCTCAGTCTCTCTCTCTCTCTCTGCTACATTCTCTATCTCAGTCTCTCTCTCTCTCTCTCTTTGCCACATTCTCCATCTCAGTCTCTCTCTCTCTCTCTGCCACAATCTCTATCTCAGTCTCTCTCTCTCTCTTTCTGCTACATTCTCTATCTCAGTCTCCGTTTCTCTCTCACTGCCACAATCTCTATCTCAGTCTCTCTCTCTCTCTCTGCTACATTCTCTATCTCAGTCTCCCTTTCTCTCTCTCTGCCAAATTCTCTATCTCAGTCTCTCTCTCTCTCTCTCTTTGCCACATTCTCCATCTCAGTCTCTCTCTCTCTCTCTGCCACAATCTCTATTTCAGTCTCCCTCTCTGCTACATTCTCTATCTCAGTCTCTCTCTCTCTGCTACATTCTCTATCTCAGTCTCCGTTTCTCTCTCTCTGCCACATTCTCTATCTCAGTCTCTCTCTCTCTGTCTCTCTGCCACATTCTCTATCTCAGTCTCTCTCTCTCTCTGTTTCTCTGCCACATTCTCTATCTCAGTCTCTCTCTCTCTGCCACATTCTCTATCTCAGTCTCTCTCTCTCTCTCTGTCTCTCCCACATTCTCTATCTCAGTCTCTCTCTCACTCTGCCACATTCTCTATCTCAGACTCTCTCTCTCTGCCACATTCTCTATCTCAGTCTCTCTCTCTCTCTCTGTGCCACATTCTCTATCTCAGCCTCTTTCTCACACTCTCTATCTCAGTCTCTTTCTCACATTCTCTATCTCAGTCTTTCTGTCTCTGCCACAATCTCTATCTCATTCTCTCTCTCTCACTGCCACAATCTCTATCTCATTCTCTCTCTCTCTCTGCCACATTCTCTATCTCAGTCTCTCTCTCTCTCTCTGCCACATTCTCTATCTCAGTCACTCTCTCTCTCTCTGCCACATTCTCTATCTCAGTCACTCTCTCTCTCTTTGCCACAATCTCTATTTCAGTCTCTCTCTCTCTCTCTCTCTCTGCCACATTCTCTATCTCAGTCTCTCTCTCTCTCTCTGCCACATTCTCTATCTCAGTCACTCTCTCTCTCTTTGCCACAATCTCTATTTCAGTCTCTCTCTCTCTCTCTCTCTCTGCCACATTCTCTATCTCAGTCTCTCTCTCTCTCTGTTTCTCTGCCACATTCTCTATCTCAGTCTCTCTCTCTCTCTCTGCCACATTCTCTATCTCAGTCTCTCTCTCTCTCTCTCTCTGCCACATTCTCTTTCTCTGTCTCTTCTTCTCTCTCTGCCACATTCTCTATCTCAGTCTCTCTCTCTCTCTGCCACATTCTCTTTCTCAGTCTCTCTCTCTCTCTGCCACATTCTCTATCTCATTCTCTCTCTCTCACTCTGCCACATTCACTATCTCAGTCTCCCTTTCTCTCTCTCTGCCACATAGTCTTTCTCAGTCTCTCACTCTCGCTCCGCCACATTCTCTATCTCAGTTTCTCTCTCTCCGTCACATTCTCCATCTCAGTCTCGCTCTCTCTGCCACAATCTCTATCTCAGTCTCTCTATCTCTGCCACATTCTCTATCTCAGTCTCTCTCTCTCTCTCTGCCACATTCTCTATCTCAGTCACTCTCTCTCTCTTTGCCACAATCTCTATTTCAGTCTCTCTCTCTCTCTCTCTCTCTCTCTGCCACATTCTCTATCTCAGTCTCTCTCTCTCTCTGTTTCTCTGCCACATTCTCTATCTCAGTCTCTCTCTCTCTCTCTGCCACATTCTCTATCTCAGTCTCTCTCTCTCTCTCTCTCTGCCACATTCTCTTTCTCAGTCTCTTCTTCTCTCTCTGCCACATTCTCTATCTCAGTCTCTCTCTCTCTCTCTCTGCCACATTCTCTTTCTCAGTCTCTCTCTCTCTCTGCCACATTCTCTATCTCATTCTCTCTCTCTCACTCTGCCACATTCACTATCTCAGTCTCCCTTTCTCTCTCTCTGCCACATAGTCTTTCTCAGTCTCTCACTCTCGCTCCGCCACATTCTCTATCTCAGTTTCTCTCTCTCCGCCACATTCTCCATCTCAGTTTCTCTCTCTCTGCCAAATTCTCTATCTCAGTTTCTCTCTCTCCGCCACATTCTCCATCTCAGTCTCGCTCTCTCTGCCACATTCTCTATCTCAGTCTCTCTCTCTCTCTCTCTCTGCCACGTTCTCTATCTCAGTCACTCTCTCTCTCTGCCACATTCTCTATCTCAGTCACTCTCTCTATCTCTGCCACAATCTCTATTTCAGTCTCTCTCTCTGCTACATTCTCTATCTCAGTCTCTCTCTCTCTGCTACATTCTCTATCTCAGTCTCCGTTTCTCTCTCTCTGCTACATTCTCTATCTCAGTCTCCGTTTCTCTCTCTCTGCCACATTCTCTATCTCATTCTCTCTCTCTCTCTGCCACATTCTCTATCTCAGTCTCCCTTTCTCTCTCTCTGCCACATAGTCTTTCTCAGTCTCTCACTCTCTCTCCGCCACATTCTCTATCTCAGTTTCTCTCTCTCCGCCACATTCTCCATCTCAGTCTCTCTCGCTCTGCCACATTCTCTATCTCAGTCTCTCTCTCTCTCTCTCTGCCACAATCTCTATCTCAGTCTCTCTATCTCTGCCACATTCTCTATCTCAGTCTCTCTCTCTCTCTCTCTGCCACATTCTCTATCTCAGTCACTCTCTCTATCTCTCTGCCACATTCTCTATCTCAGTCACTCTCTCTCTCTGCCACATTCTCTATCTCAGTCTCTCTCTCTCTCTGCTACATTCTCTATCTCAGTCTCCGTTTCTCTCTCTCTGCCACATTCTCTATCTCAGTCTCTCTCTCTCTCTCTCTGCTACATTCTCTATCTCAGTCTCCGTTTCTCTCTCACTGCCACAATCTCTATCTCAGTCTCTCTCTCTCTCTCTGCTACATTCTCTATCTCAGTCTCCCTTTCTCTCTCTCTGCCAAATTCTCTATCTCAGTCTCTCTCTCTCTCTTTGCCACATTCTCCATCTCAGTCTCTCTCTCTCTCACTGCCACAATCTCTATCTCAGTCTCTCTCTCTCTCTGCCACATTGTCTCTCTCAGCCTCTCACTCTCTCTCTGCCACATTCTATTTCTCACTCTCTCTCTCTCTCTGTGCCACATTCTCTATCTCAGTCTCTCTCTCTCTCTCTCTCTCTGCCACATTCTCTATCTCAGTCTCTCTCTCTCTGTGCCACATTCTCTATCTCAGTCTCTCTGTCTCTCTGCCACATTCTATTTCTCACTCTCTCTCTCTCTCTGTGCCACATTCTCTATCTCAGTCTCTCTCTCTCTCTCTCTCTCTGCCACATTCTCTATCTCAGTTTCTCTCTCTCTCTCTCTGTCTCTCCCACATTCTCTATCTCAGTCTCTCTCTCTCTCTCTCTGCCACATTCTCTATCTCAGTCTCTCTCTCTCTGCCACATTCTCTATCTCAGTCTCTCTCTCTCTCTCTCTGCCACATTCTCTATCTCAGTCTCTCTCTCTATGCCACATTCTCTATCTCAGTCTCTCTCTCTCTCTCTCTGCCACATTCTCTATCTCAGTCTCTCTCTCTGTGCCACATTCTCTATCTCAGTCTCTCTCTCTCTGTCTCTCTGCCACATTCTCTATCTCAGTCTCTCTCTCTCTCTCTCTGTCTCTCCCACATTCTCTATCTCAGTCTCTCTCTCTCTCTCTCTGCCACATTCTCTATCTCAGTCTCTCTCTCTCTGCCACATTCTCTATCTCAGTCTCTCTCTCTCTGTCTCTCTGCCACATTCTCTATCTCAGTCTCTCTCTCTCTGTCTCTCTGCCACATTCTCTATCTCAGTCTCTCTATCTCTCTGTTTCTCTGCCACATTCTCTATCTCAGTCGCTCTCTCTCTCTCTGTCTCTCCCACATTCTCTATCTCAGTCTCTCTCTCTCACTCTGCCACATTCTCTATCTCAGTCTCTCTCTCTCTCTCTCTGCCACATTCTCTATCTCAGTCTCTCTCTCTCTCTCTGCCACATTCTCTATCTCAGCCTCTTTCTCACACTCTCTATCTCAGTCTCTTTCTCACATTCTCTATCTCAGTCTTTCTGTCTCTGCCACAATCTCTATCTCATTCTCTCTCTCTCTCTGCCACATTCTCTATCTCAGTCTCTCTCTCTCTCTCTGCCACATTCTCTATCTCAGTCACTCTCTCTCTCTCTGCCACAATCTCTATTTCAGTCTCTCTCTCTCTCTCTCTCTCTCTGCCACATTCTCTATCTCAGTCTCTCTCTCTCTCTCTCTCTGCCACATTCTCTTTCTCAGTCTCTTCTTCTCTCTCTGCCACATTCTCTATCTCAGTCTCTCTCTCTCTGCCACATTCTCTTTCTCAGTCTCTCTCTCTCTCTCTGCCACATTCTCTATCTCATTCTCTCTCTCTCTCTCTGCCACATTCTCTATCTCAGTCTCCCTTTCTCTCTCTCTGCCACATAGTCTTTCTCAGTCTCTCACTCTCGCTCCGCCACATTCTTTATCTCAGTTTCTCTCTCTCCGCCACATTCTCCATCTCAGTCTCGCTCTCTCTGCCACAATCTCTATCTCAGTCTCTCTATCTCTGCCACATTCTCTATCTCAGTCTCTCTCTCTCTCTCTCTCTGCCACGTTCTCTATCTCAGTCACTCTCTCTCTGCGCCACATTCTTTATCTCAGTCACTCTCTCTATCTCTGCCACAATCTCTATTTCAGTCTCTCTCTCTGCTACATTCTCTATCTCAGTCTCTCTCTCTCTCTGCTACATTCTCTATCTCAGTCTCCGTTTCTCTCTCGCAGCCACAATCTCTATCTCAGTCTCTCTCTCTCTCTCTGCCACATTCTCTATCTCAGTCTCTCTCTCTCTCTCTCTGCTACATTCTCTATCTCAGTCTCCGTTTCTCTCTCTCTGCCACATTCTCTATCTCATTCTCTCTCTCTCTCTCTGCCACATTCTCTATCTCAGTCTCCCTTTCTCTCTCTCTGCCACATAGTCTTTCTCAGTCTCTCACTCTCTCTCCACCACATTCTCTATCTCAGTTTCTCTCTCTCCGCCACATTCTCCATCTCAGTCTCTCTCGCTCTGCCACAATCTCTATCTCAGTCTCTCTCTCTCTGCCACATTCTCTATCTCATTCTCTCTCTCTCTCTCTGCCACATTCTCTATCTCAGTCTCCCTTTCTCTCTCTCTGCCACATAGTCTTTCTCAGTCTCTCACTCTCTCTCCGCCACATTCTCTATCTCAGTTTCTCTCTCTCCGCCACATTCTCCATCTCAGTCTCTCTCGCTCTGCCACAATCTCTATCTCAGACTCTCTCTCTCTGCCACATTCTCTATCTCAGTCTCTCTCTCTCTCTCTCTGCCACATTCTCTATCTCAGTCACTCTCTCTCTCTGCCACATTCTCTATCTCAGTCACTCTCTCTATCTCTGCCACATTCTCTATCTCAGTCTCTCTCTCTCTCTGCTACATTCTCTATCTCAGTCTCCGTTTCTCTCTCTCTGCCACATTCTCTATCTCAGTCTCTCTCTCTCTCTTTCTGCTACATTCTCTATCTCAGTCTCCGTTTCTCTCTCACTGCCACAATCTCTATCTCAGTCTCTCTCTCTCTCTCTGCTACATTCTCTATCTCAGTCTCCCTTTCTCTCTCTCTGCCAAATTCTCTATCTCAGTCTCTCTCTCTCTCTCTCTTTGCCACATTCTCCATCTCAGTCTCTCTCTCTCTTTCTGCTACATTCTCTATCTCAGTCTCCGTTTCTCTCTCTCTGCCACAATCTCTATCTCAGTCTCTCTCTCTCTCTCTGCCACATTCTCTATCTCAGTCTCTCTCTCTCTCTCTCTGCTACATTCTCTATCTCAGTCTCCGTTTCTCTCTCTCTGCCACATTCTCTATCTCATTCTCTCTCTCTCTCTCTGCCACAATCTCTATCTCAGTCTCTCTCTCTCTCTCTGCCACATTCTCTATCTCAGTCTCTCTCTCTCTCTCTCTCTGCTACATTCTCTATCTCAGTCTCCGTTTCTCTCTCTCTGCCACATTCTCTATCTCATTCTCTCTCTCTCTCTCTGCCACATTCTCTATCTCAGCCTCTCACTCTCTCTCTGCCACATTCTCTATCTCAGTCTCTCTCTCTCTCTGCCACATTCTCCATCTCAGTCTCTCTCTCTCTCTCTGCCACAATCTCTATCTCAGTCTCTCTCTCTCTCTGCCACATTCTATTTCTCACTCTCTCTCTCTGTGCCACATTCTCTATCTCAGTCTCTCTCTCTCTCTCTTTCTCTGCCACATTCTCTATCTCAGTCTCTCTCTCTCTCTGCCACATTCTATTTCTCACTCTCTCTCTCTCTCTGTGCCACATTCTCTATCTCAGTCTCTCTCTCTCTCTCTCTCTGCCACATTCTCTATCTCAGTCTCTCTCTATCTCTCTCTCTATGCCACATTCTCTATCTCAGTCTCTCTCTCTCTCTCTGTCTCTCGCACATTCTCTATCTCAGTCTCTCTCTCTCTGTCTCTCTGCCACATTCTCCATCTCAGTCTCTCTCTCTCTCTGTTTCTCTGCCACATTCTCTATCTCAGTCTCTCTCTCTCTCTCTGTCTCTCCCACATTCTCTATCTCAGTCTCTCTCTCTCTCTCTGCCACATTCTCTATCTCAGTCTCTCTCTCTCTGCCACATTCTCTATCTCAGTCTCTCTCTCTCTGTTTCTCTGCCACATTCTCTATCTCAGTCTCTCTCTCTCTGCCACATTCTCTATCTCAGTCTCTCTCTCTCTCTCTGTCTCTCCCACATTCTCTATCTCAGTCTCTCTCTCACTCTGCCACATTCTCTATCTCAGACTCTCTCTCTCTGCCACATTCTCTATCTCAGTCTCTCTCTCTCTGCCACATTCTCTATCTCAGTCTCTCTCTCTCTCTCTGTCTCTCCCACATTCTCTATCTCAGTCTCTCTCTCACTCTGCCACATTCTCTATCTCAGACTCTCTCTCTCTGCCACATTCTCTATCTCAGACTCTCTCTCTCTGCCACATTCTCTATCTCAGTCTCTCTCTCTCTCTCTGCCACATTCTCTATCTCAGCCTCTTTCTCACACTCTCTATCTCAGTCTCTTTCTCACATTCTCTATCTCAGTCTTTCTGTCTCTGCCACAATCTCTATCTCATTCTCTCTCTCTCACTGCCACAATCTCTATCTCATTCTCTCTCTCTCTCTGCCACATTCTCTATCTCAGTCTCTCTCTCTCTCTCTGCCACATTCTCTATCTCAGTCACTCTCTCTCTCTCTGCCATATTCTCTATCTCAGTCACTCTCTCTCTCTTTGCCACAATCTCTATTTCAGTCTCTCTCTCTCTCTCTCTCTCTCTCTCTGCCACATTCTCCATCTCAGTCTCTCTCTCTCTCTCTGCCACAATCTCTATCTCAGTCTCTCTCTCTCTCTTTCTGCTACATTCTCTATCTCAGTCTCCGTTTCTCTCTCACTGCCACAATCTCTATCTCAGTCTCTCTCTCTCTCTCTGCTACATTCTCTATCTCAGTCTCCCTTTCTCTCTCTCTGCCAAATTCTCTATCTCAGTCTCTCTCTCTCTCTCTCTTTGCCACATTCTCCATCTCAGTCTCTCTCTCTCTCTCTGCCACAATCTCTATCTCAGTCTCTCTCTCTCTCTTTCTGCTACATTCTCTATCTCAGTCTCCGTTTCTCTCTCACTGCCACAATCTCTATCTCAGTCTCTCTCTCTCTCTCTGCTACATTCTCTATCTCAGTCTCCCTTTCTCTCTCTCTGCCAAATTCTCTATCTCAGTCTCTCTCTCTCTCTCTCTTTGCCACATTCTCCATCTCAGTCTCTCTCTCTCTCTCTGCCACAATCTCTATCTCAGTCTCTCTCTCTCTCTTTGCCACATTCTCCATCTCAGTCTCTCTCTCTATCTCTGCCACAATCTCTATTTCAGTCTCCCTCTCTGCTACATTCTCTATCTCAGTCTCTCTCTCTCTGCTACATTCTCTATCTCAGTCTCCGTTTCTCTCTCTCTGCCACAATCTCTATCTCAGTCTCTCTCTCTCTCTCTGCCACATTCTCTATCTCAGTCTCTCTCTCTCTCTCTCTGCTACATTCTCTATCTCAGTCTCCGTTTCTCTCTCTCTGCCACATTCTCTATCTCATTCTCTCTCTCTCTCTCTGCCACAATCTCTATCTCAGTCTCTCTCTCTCTCTCTGCCACATTCTCTATCTCAGTCTCTCTCTCTCTCTCTCTCTGCTACATTCTCTATCTCAGTCTCCGTTTCTCTCTCTCTGCCACATTCTCTATCTCATTCTCTCTCTCTCTCTCTGCCACATTCTCTATCTCAGCCTCTCACTCTCTCTCTGCCACATTCTCTATCTCAGTCTCTCTCTCTCTCTGCCACATTCTCCATCTCAGTCTCTCTCTCTCTCACTGCCACAATCTCTATCTCAGTCTCTCTCTCTCTCTGCCACATTGTCTCTCTCAGCCTCTCACTCTCTCTCTGCCACATTCTCTATCTCAGTCTCTCTCTCTCTCTGCCACATTCTCCATCTCAGTCTCTCTCTCTCTCACTGCCACAATCTCTATCTCAGTCTCTCTCTCTCTCTGCCACATTGTCTCTCTCAGCCTCTCACTCTCTCTCTGCCACAATCTCTATCTCAGTCTCTCTCTCTCTCTGCCACATTCTATTTCTCACTCTCTCTCTCTCTCTGTGCCACATTCTCTATCTCAGTCTCTCTCTCTCTCTCTTTCTCTGCCACATTCTCTACCTCAGTCTCTCTCTCTCTCTGCCACATTCTATTTCTCACTCTCTCTCTCTCTCTGTGCCACATTCTCTATCTCAGTCTCTCTCTCTCTCTCTCTCTGCCACATTCTCTATCTCAGTCTCTCTCTATCTCTCTCTCTATGCCACATTCTCTATTTCAGTCTCTCTCTCTCTCTCTCTGTCTCTCGCACATTCTCTATCTCAGTCTCTCTCTCTCTGTCTCTCTTCCACATTCTCCATCTCAGTCTCTCTCTCTCTCTGTTTCTCTGCCACATTCTCTATCTCAGTCTCTCTCTCTCTCTCTGTCTCTCCCACATTCTCTATCTCAGTCTCTCTCTCTCTCTCTGCCACATTCTCTATCTCAGTCTCTCTCTCTCTGCCACATTCTCTATCTCAGTCTCTCTCTCTCTGTCTCTCTGCCACATTCTCTATCTCAGTCTCTCTCTCTCTCTGTTTCTCTGCCACATTCTCTATCTCAGTCTCTCTCTCTCTGCCACATTCTCTATCTCAGTCTCTCTCTCTCTCTCTGTCTCTCCCATATTCTCTATCTCAGTCTCTCTCTCTCTGCCACATTCTCTATCTCAGTCTCTCTCTCTCTCTCTGTCTCTCCCACATTCTCTATCTCAGACTCTCTCTCTCTGCCACATTCTCTATCTCAGACTCTCTCTCTCTGCCACATTCTCTATCTCAGTCTCTCTCTCTCTCTCTGCCACATTCTCTATCTCAGCCTCTTTCTCACACTCTCTATCTCAGTCTCTTTCTCACATTCTCTATCTCAGTCTTTCTGTCTCTGCCACAATCTCTATCTCATTCTCTCTCTCTCACTGCCACAATCTCTATCTCATTCTCTCTCTCTCTCTGCCACATTCTCTATCTCAGTCTCTCTCTCTCTCTCTGCCACATTCTCTATCTCAGCCTCTTTCTCACACTCTCTATCTCAGTCTCTTTCTCACATTCTCTATCTCAGTCTTTCTGTCTCTGCCACAATCTCTATCTCATTCTCTCTCTCTCACTGCCACAATCTCTATCTCATTCTCTCTCTCTCTCTGCCACATTCTCTATCTCAGTCTCTCTCTCTCTCTCTGCCACATTCTCTATCTCAGTCACTCTCTCTCTCTCTGCCACATTCTCTATCTCAGTCACTCTCTCTCTCTTTGCCACAATCTCTATTTCAGTCTCTCTCTCTCTCTCTCTGCCACATTCTCTATCTCAGTCTCTCTCTCTCTCTCTGCCACATTCTCTATCTCAGTCACACTCTCTCTCTTTGCCACAATCTCTATTTCAGTCTCTCTCTCTCTCTCTCTCTCTCTCTGCCACATTCTCTATCTCAGTCTCTCTCTCTCTCTCTCTCTCTCTCTCCCACATTCTCTATCTCAGTCTCTCTCTCTCTCTCTCTGCCACATTCTCTTTCTCAGTCTCTTCTTCTCTCTCTGCCACATTCTCTATCTCAGTCTCTCTCTCTCTCTCTCTGCCACATTCTCTTTCTCAGTCTCTCTCTCTCTCAGCCACATTCTCTATCTCAGTCTCCCTTTCTCTCTCTCTGCCACATAGTCTTTCTCAGTCTCTCACTCTCGCTCCGCCACATTCTCTATCTCAGTTTCTCTCTCTCCGCCACATTCTCCATCTCAGTCTCGCTCTCTCTGCCACAATCTCTATCTCAGTCTCTCTATCTCTGCCACATTCTCTATCTCAGTCTCTCTCTCTCTCTCTCTCTGCCACGTTCTCTATCTCAGTCACTCTCTCTCTCTGCCACATTCTCTATCTCAGTCACTCTCTCTATCTCTGCCACAATCTCTATTTCAGTCTCTCTCTCTGCTACATTCTCTATCTCAGTCTCTCTCTCTCTGCCACATTCTCTATCTCAGTCTCCGTTTCTCTCTCTCTGCCACAATCTCTATCTCAGTCTCTCTCTCTCTCTCTGCCACATTCTCTATCTCAGTCTCTCTCTCTCTCTCTCTGCTACATTCTCTATCTCAGTCTCCGTTTCTCTCTCTCTGCCACATTCTCTATCTCATTCTCTCTCTCTCTCTCTGCCACATTCTCTATCTCAGTCTCCGTTTCTCTCTCTCTGCCACATAGTCTTTCTCAGTCTCTCACTCTCTCTCCGCCACATTCTCTATCTCAGTTTCTCTCTCTCCGCCACATTCTCCATCTCAGTCTCTCTCGCTCTGCCACATTCTCTATCTCAGTCTCTCTCTCTCTCTCTCTGCCACATTCTCTATCTCAGTCACTCTCTCTCTCTGCCACATTCTCTATCTCAGTCACTCTCTCTATCGCTGCCACATTCTCTATCTCAGTCTCTCTCTCTCTCTGCTACATTCTCTATCTCAGTCTCCGTTTCTCTCTCTCTGCCACATTCTCTATCTCAGTCTCTCTCTCTCTCTCTCTGCTACATTCTCTATCTCAGTCTCCGTTTCTCTCTCACTGCCACAATCTCTATCTCAGTCTCTCTCTCTCTCTCTGCTACATTCTCTATCTCAGTCTCCCTTTCTCTCTCTCTGCCAAATTCTCTATCTCAGTCTCTCTCTCTCTCTCTCTTTGCCACATTCTCCATCTCAGTCTCTCTCTCTCTCACTGCCACAATCTCTATCTCAGTCTCTCTCTCTCTCTGCCACATTGTCTCTCTCAGCCTCTCACTCTCTCTCTGCCACATTCTCTATCTCAGTCTCTCTCTCTCTCTGCCACATTGTCTCTCTCAGCCTCTCACTCTCTCTCTGCCACATTCTCTATCTCAGTCTCTCTCTCTCTGTACCACAATCTCTATCTCAGTCTCTCTCTCTCTCTGCCACATTCTATTTCTCACTCTCTCTCTCTCTCTGTGCCACATTCTCTATCTCAGTCTATCTCTCTCTCTCTCTCTCTGCCACATTCTCTATCTCAGTTTCTCTCTCTCTCTCTCTGTCTCTCCCACATTCTCTATCTCAGTCTCTCTCTCTCTCTCTCTGCCACATTCTCTATCTCAGTCTCTCTCTCTCTGCCACAATCTCTATCTCATTCTCTATCTCTCTCTGCCACATTCTCTATCTCAGTCTCTCTCTCTCTCTCTGCCACATTCTCTATCTCAGTCACTCTCTCTCTCTCTGCCACAATCTCTATTTCAGTCTCTCTCTCTCTCTCTCTCTGCCACATTCTCTATCTCAGTCTCTCTCTCTCTCTCTCTGCCACATTCTCTATCTCAGTCACTCTCTCTCTCTCTGCCACAATCTCTATTTCAGTCTCTCTCTCTCTCTCTCTCTGCCACATTCTATTTCTCAGTCTCTCTCTCTCTCTCTGCCACATTCTCTATCTCAGTCTCTCTCTCTCTCTCTCTGCCACATTCTCTATCTCAGTCACTCTCTCTCTCTCTGCCACAATCTCTATTTGTGTCTCTCTCTCTCTCTCTCTGCCACATTCTCTATCTCAGTCTCTCGCTCTCTCTCTCTGCCACATTCTCTTTCTCAGTCTCTCTCTCTCTCTCTGCCACATTCTCTATCTCATTCTCTCTCTCTCTCTCTCTGCCACATTCTCTATCTCAGTCTCCCTTTCTCTCTCTCTGCCACATAGTCTTTCTCAGTCTCTCACTCTCTCTCCGCCACATTCTCTATCTCAGTTTCTCTCTCTCCGCCACATTCTCCATCTCAGTCTCTCTCTCTCTCACTGCCACAATCTCTATCTCAGTCTCTCTCTCTCTCTGCCACATTGTCTCTCTCAGCCTCTCACTCTCTCTCTGCCACATTCTCTATCTCAGTCTCTCTCTCTCTCTGCCACATTCTCCATCTCAGTCTCTCTCTCTCTCTGCCACATTCTCTATCTCAGTCTCTCTGTCTCTGCCACATTCTCCATCTCAGTCTCTCTCTCTCTCTGCCACATTCTATTTCTCACTCTCTCTCTCTCTCTGTGCCACATTCTCTATCTCAGTCTCTCTCTCTCTCTCTCTCTCTGCCACATTCTCTATCTCAGTCTCTCTCTATCTCTCTCTCTATGCCACATTCTCTATCTCAGTCTCTCTCTCTCTCTCTCTGTCTCTCCCACATTCTCTATCTCAGTCTCTCTCTCTCTGCCACATTCTCTATCTCAGTCTCTCTCTCTCTGTCTCTCTGCCACATTCTCTATCTCAGTCTCTCTCTCTCTCTGTTTCTCTGCCACATTCTCTATCTCAGTCTCTCTCTCTCTCTCTGTCTCTCCCACATTCTCTATCTCAGTCTCTCTCTCTCTCTCTGCCACATTCTCTATCTCAGTCTCTCTCTCTCTGCCACATTCTCTATCTCAGTCTCTCTCTCTCTGTCTCTCTGCCACATTCTCTATCTCAGTCTCTCTCTCTCTCTGTTTCTCTGCCACATTCTCTATCTCAGTCTCTCTCTCTCTGCCACATTCTCTATCTCAGTCTCTCTCTCTCTCTCTCTCTGTCTCTCCCACATTCTCTATCTCAGACTCTCTCTCTCTGCCACATTCTCTATCTCAGTCTCTCTCTCTCTCTGTTTCTCTGCCACATTCTCTATCTCAGTCTCTCTCTCTCTGCCACATTCTCTATCTCAGTCTCTCTCTCTCTCTCTGTCTCTCCCACATTCTCTATCTCAGACTCTCTCTCTCTGTGCCACATTCTCTATCTCAGTCTATCTCTCTCTCTCTCTCTCTGCCACATTCTCTATCTCAGTTTCTCTCTCTCTCTCTCTGTCTCTCCCACATTCTCTATCTCAGTCTCTCTCTCTCTCTCTCTGCCACATTCTCTATCTCAGTCTCTCTCTCTCTGCCACATTCTCTATCTCAGTCTCTCTCTCTCTGTCTCTGCCACATTCTCTATCTCAGTCTCTCTCTCTCTCTGTTTCTCTGCCACATTCTCTATCTCAGTCTCTCTCTCTCTCTCTGTCTCTCTGCCACATTCTCTATCTCAGTCACTCTCTCTCTCTGCCACATTCTCTATCTCAGTCTCTCTCTCTCTCTGCTACATTCTCTATCTCAGTCTCCGTTTCTCTCTCTCTGCCACATTCTCTATCTCAGTCTCTCTCTCTCTCTCTCTGCCACAATCTCTATCTCAGTCTCTCTCTCTCTCTCTGCCAAATTCTCTATCTCAGTCTCTCTCTCTCTCTCTCTTTGCCACATTCTCCATCTCAGTCTCTCTCTCTCTCTCTGCCACAATCTCTATCTCAGTCTCTCTCTCTCTCTTTGCCACATTCTCCATCTCAGTCTCTCTCTCTCTCACTGCCACAATCTCTATCTCAGTCTCTCTCTCTCTCTGCCACATTGTCTCTCTCAGCCTCTCACTCTCTCTCTGCCACATTCTCTATCTCAGTCTCTCTCTCTCTCTGCCACATTCTCCATCTCAGTCTCTCTCTCTCTCACTGCCACAATCTCTATCTCAGTCTCTCTCTCTCTCTGCCACATTGTCTCTCTCAGCCTCTCTGTCTCTGCCACAATCTCTATCTCAGTCTCTCTCTCTCTCTGCCACATTCTATTTCTCACTCTCTCTCTCTCTGTGCCACATTCTCTATCTCAGTCTCTCTCTCTCTCTCTCTCTATGCCACATTCTCTATCTCAGTCTCTCTCTCTCTCTCTCTGTCTCTCCCACATTCTCTATCTCAGTCTCTCTCTCTCTGCCACATTCTCTATCTCAGTCTCTCTCTCTCTGTCTCTCTGCCACATTCTCTATCTCAGTCTCTCTCTCTCTCTGTTTCTCTGCCACATTCTCTATCTCAGTCTCTCTCTCTCTCTCTGTCTCTCCCACATTCTCTATCTCAGTCTCTCTCTCTCTCTCTGCCACATTCTCTATCTCAGTCTCTCTCTCTCTCTGCCACATTCTCTATCTCAGTCTCTCTCTCTCTGTCTCTCTGCCACATTCTCTATCTCAGTCTCTCTCTCTCTCTGTTTCTCTGCCACATTCTCTATCTCAGTCTCTCTCTCTCTGCCACATTCTCTATCTCAGTCTCTCTCTCTCTCTCTGTCTCTCCCACATTCTCTATCTCAGTCTCTCTCTCTCTCTGCCACATTCTCTATCTCAGTCTCTCTCTCTCTGTCTCTCTGCCACATTCTCTATCTCAGTCTCTCTCTCTCTCTGTTTCTCTGCCACATTCTCTATCTCAGTCTCTCTCTCTCTCTCTGTCTCTCCCACATTCTCTATCTCAGTCTCTCTCTCTCTCTCTGCCACATTCTCTATCTCAGTCTCTCTCTCTCTGCCACATTCTCTATCTCAGTCTCTCTCTCTCTGTCTCTCTGCCACATTCTCTATCTCAGTCTCTCTCTCTCTCTGTTTCTCTGCCACATTCTCTATCTCAGTCTCTCTCTCTCTGCCACATTCTCTATCTCAGTCTCTCTCTCTCTCTCTGTCTCTCCCACATTCTCTATCTCAGACTCTCTCTCTCTGCCACATTCTCTATCTCAGTCTCTCTCTCTCTCTGTTTCTCTGCCACATTCTCTATCTCAGTCTCTCTCTCTCTGCCACATTCTCTATCTCAGTCTCTCTCTCTCTCTCTGTCTCTCCCACATTCTCTATCTCAGACTCTCTCTCTCTCTCTGTCTCTCTGCCACATTCTCTATCTCAGTCTCTCTCTCTCTCTGTTTCTCTGCCACATTCTCTATCTCAGTCTCTCTCTCTCTGCCACATTCTCTATCTCAGTCTCTCTCTCTCTCTCTGTCTCTCCCACATTCTCTATCTCAGACTCTCTCTCTCTGCCACATTCTCTATCTCAGTCTCTCTCTCTCTCTGTTTCTCTGCCACATTCTCTATCTCAGTCTCTCTCTCTCTGCCACATTCTCTATCTCAGTCTCTCTCTCTCTCTCTGTCTCTCCCACATTCTCTATCTCAGTCTATCTCTCTCTCTCTCTCTCTGCCACATTCTCTATCTCAGTTTCTCTCTCTCTCTCTCTGTCTCTCCCACATTCTCTATCTCAGTCTCTCTCTCTCTCTCTCTGCCACATTCTCTATCTCAGTCTCTCTCTCTCTGCCACATTCTCTATCTCAGTCTCTCTCTCTCTGTCTCTGCCACATTCTCTATCTCAGTCTCTCTCTCTCTCTGTTTCTCTGCCACATTCTCTATCTCAGTCTCTCTCTCTCTCTCTGTCTCTCTGCCACATTCTCTATCTCAGTCACTCTCTCTCTCTGCCACATTCTCTATCTCAGTCTCTCTCTCTCTCTGCTACATTCTCTATCTCAGTCTCCGTTTCTCTCTCTCTGCCACATTCTCTATCTCAGTCTCTCTCTCTCTCTCTCTGCCACAATCTCTATCTCAGTCTCTCTCTCTCTCTCTGCCAAATTCTCTATCTCAGTCTCTCTCACTCTCTCTCTTTGCCACATTCTCCATCTCAGTCTCTCTCTCTCTCTCTGCCACAATCTCTATCTCAGTCTCTCTCTCTCTCTTTGCCACATTCTCCATCTCAGTCTCTCTCTCTCTCACTGCCACAATCTCTATCTCAGTCTCTCTCTCTCTCTGCCACATTGTCTCTCTCAGCCTCTCACTCTCTCTCTGCCACATTCTCTATCTCAGTCTCTCTCTCTCTCTGCCACATTCTCCATCTCAGTCTCTCTCTCTCTCACTGCCACAATCTCTATCTCAGTCTCTCTCTCTCTCTGCCACATTGTCTCTCTCAGCCTCTCTGTCTCTGCCACAATCTCTATCTCAGTCTCTCTCTCTCTCTGCCACATTCTATTTCTCACTCTCTCTCTCTCTGTGCCACATTCTCTATCTCAGTCTCTCTCTCTCTCTCTCTCGATGCCACATTCTCTATCTCAGTCTCTCTCTCTCTCTCTCTGTCTCTCCCACATTCTCTATCTCAGTCTCTCTCTCTCTGCCACATTCTCTATCTCAGTCTCTCTCTCTCTGTCTCTCTGCCACATTCTCTATCTCAGTCTCTCTCTCTCTCTGTTTCTCTGCCACATTCTCTATCTCAGTCTCTCTCTCTCTCTCTGTCTCTCCCACATTCTCTATCTCAGTCTCTCTCTCTCTCTCTGCCACATTCTCTATCTCAGTCTCTCTCTCTCTCTGCCACATTCTCTATCTCAGTCTCTCTCTCTCTGTCTCTCTGCCACATTCTCTATCTCAGTCTCTCTCTCTCTCTGTTTCTCTGCCACATTCTCTATCTCAGTCTCTCTCTCTCTGCCACATTCTCTATCTCAGTCTCTCTCTCTCTCTCTGTCTCTCCCACATTCTCTATCTCAGTCTCTCTCTCTCTCTGCCACATTCTCTATCTCAGTCTCTCTCTCTCTGTCTCTCTGCCACATTCTCTATCTCAGTCTCTCTCTCTCTCTCTCTGTTTCTCTGCCACATTCTCTATCTCAGTCTCTCTCTCTCTGCCACATTCTCTATCTCAGTCTCTCTCTCTCTCTGTTTCTCTGCCACATTCTCTATCTCAGTCTCTCTCTCTCTGCCACATTCTCTATCTCAGTCTCTCTCTCTCTGCCACATTCTCTATCTCAGTCTCTCTCTCTCTCTGTTTCTCTGCCACATTCTCTATCTCAGTCTCTCTCTCTCTGCCACATTCTCTATCTCAGTCTCTCTCTCTCTCTCTGTCTCTCCCACATTCTCTATCTCAGTCTCTCTCTCACTCTGCCACATTCTCTATCTCAGACTCTCTCTCTCTGCCACATTCTCTATCTCAGTCTCTCTCTCTCTCTCTGCCACATTCTCTATCTCAGCCTCTTTCTCACACTCTCTATCTCAGTCTCTTTCTCACATTCTCTATCTCAGTCTTTCTGTCTCTGCCACAATCTCTATCTCATTCTCTATCTCTCTCTGCCACATTCTCCATCTCAGTCTCTCTCTCTCTCTCTGCCACATTCTCTATCTCAGTCACTCTCTCTCTCTCTGCCACATTCTATTTCTCAGTCTCTCTCTCTCTCTCTGCCACATTCTCTATCTCAGTCTCTCTCTCTCTCTCTGCCACATTCTCTATCTCAGTCACTCTCTCTCTCTCTGCCACAATCTCTATTTCAGTCTCTCTCTCTCTCTCTCTCTGCCACATTCTCTATCTCAGTCTCTCTCTCTCTCTCTCTGCCACATTCTCTTTCTCAGTCTCTCTCTCTCTCTCTGCCACATTCTCTATCTCATTCTCTCTCTCTCTCTCTGCCACATTCTCTATCTCAGTCTCCCTTTCTCTCTCTCTGCCACGTAGTCTTTCTCAGTCTCTCACTCTCTCTCCGCCACATTCTCTATCTCAGTTTCTCTCTCTCCGCCACATTCTCCATCTCAGTCTCTCTCTCTCTCACTGCCACAATCTCTATCTCAGTCTCTCTCTCTCTCTGCCACATTGTCTCTCTCAGCCTCTCACTCTCTCTCTGCCACATTCTCTATCTCAGTCTCTCTCTCTCTGCCACATTCTGTATCTCAGTCTCTCTCTCTCTGTTTCTCTGCCACATTCTCTATCTCAGTCTCTCTCTCTCTGTCTCTCTGCCACATTCTCTATCTCAGTCTCTCTCTCTCTCTGTTTCTCTGCCACATTCTCTATCTCAGTCTCTCTCTCTCTGCCACATTCTCTATCTCAGTCTCTCTCTCTCTCTCTGTCTCTCCCACATTCTCTATCTCAGTCTCTCTCTCTCACTCTGCCACATTCTCTATCTCAGACTCTCTCTCTCTGCCACATTCTCTATCTCAGTCTCTCTCTCTCTCTCTGCCACATTCTCTATCTCAGCCTCTTTCTCACACTCTCTATCTCAGTCTCTTTCTCACATTCTCTATCTCAGTCTTTCTATCTCTGCCACAATCTCTATCTCATTCTCTATCTCTCTCTGCCACATTCTCCATCTCAGTCCCTCTCTCTCTCTCTGCCACATTCTCTATCTCAGTCACTCTCTCTCTCTCTGCCACAATCTCTATTTCAGTCTCTCTCTCTCTCTCTCTCTGCCACATTCTCTATCTCAGTCTCTCTCTCTCTCTCTCTGCCACATTCTCTATCTCAGTCTCTCTCTCTCTCTCTCTCTGCCACATTCTCTATCTCAGTCTCTCTCTCTCTGCCACATTCTCTATCTCAGTCTCTCTCTCTCTCTCTGTCTCTCCCACATTCTCTATCTCAGTCTCTCTCTCTCACTCTGCCACATTCTCTATCTCAGACTCTCTCTCTCTGCCACATTCTCTATCTCAGTCTCTCTCTCTCTCTCTGCCACATTCTCTATCTCAGCCTCTTTCTCACACTCTCTATCTCAGTCTCTTTCTCACATTCTCTATCTCAGTCTTTCTGTCTCTGCCACAATCTCTATCTCATTCTCTATCTCTCTCTGCCACATTCTCCATCTCAGTCCCTCTCTCTCTCTCTGCCACATTCTCTATCTCAGTCACTCTCTCTCTCTCTGCCACAATCTCTATTTCAGTCTCTCTCTCTCTCTCTCTCTGCCACATTCTCTATCTCAGTCTCTCTCTCTCTCTCTCTGCCACATTCTCTATCTCAGTCACTCTCTCTCTCTCTGCCACAATCTCTATTTCAGTCTCTCTCTCTCTCTCTCTCTGCCACATTCTATTTCTCAGTCTCTCTCTCTCTCTCTGCCACATTCTCTATCTCAGTCTCTCTCTCTCTCTCTCTGCCACATTCTCTATCTCAGTCACTCTCTCTCTCTCTGCCACAATGTCTATTTGTGTCTCTCTCTCTCTCTCTCTGCCACATTCTCTATCTCAGTCTCTCGCTCTCTCTCTCTGCCACATTCTCTTTCTCAGTCTCTCTCTCTCTCTCTGCCACATTCTCTATCTCATTCTCTCTCTCTCTCTCTCTGCCACATTCTCTATCTCAGTCTCCCTTTCTCTCTCTCTGCCACATAGTCTTTCTCAGTCTCTCACTCTCTCTCCGCCACATTCTCTATCTCAGTTTCTCTCTCTCCGCCACATTCTCCATCTCAGACTCTCTCTCTCTCTCACTGCCACAATCTCTATCTCAGTCTCTCTCTCTCTCTGCCACATTGTCTCTCTCAGCCTCTCACTCTCTCTCTGCCACATTCTCTATCTCAGTCTCTCTCTCTCTCTGCCACATTCTCCATCTCAGTCTCTCTCTCTCTCTGCCACATTCTATTTCTCACTCTCTCTCTCTCTCTGTGCCACATTCTCTATCTCAGTCTCTCTCTCTCTCTCTCTCTCTGCCACATTCTCTATCTCAGTCTCTCTCTATCTCTCTCTCTATGCCACATTCTCTATCTCAGTCTCTCTCTCTCTCTCTCTGTCTCTCCCACATTCTCTATCTCAGTCTCTCTCTCTCTGCCACATTCTCTATCTCAGTCTCTCTCTCTCTGTCTCTCTGCCACATTCTCTATCTCAGTCTCTCTCTCTCTCTGTTTCTCTGCCACATTCTCTATCTCAGTCTCTCTCTCTCTCTCTGTCTCTCCCACATTCTCTATCTCAGTCTCTCTCTCTCTCTCTGCCACATTCTCTATCTCAGTCTCTCTCTCTCTGCCACATTCTCTATCTCAGTCTCTCTCTCTCTGTCTCTCTGCCACATT
The DNA here is from genome assembly GCF_036365525.1 of Heterodontus francisci. NCBI lineage: Eukaryota > Metazoa > Chordata > Chondrichthyes > Heterodontiformes > Heterodontidae > Heterodontus > Heterodontus francisci. The sequence continues at coordinate 72,223 of NW_027140628.1, forward strand.
CTCTATCTCAGTCTCTCTCTCTCTCTGTTTCTCTGCCACATTCTCTATCTCAGTCTCTCTCTCTCTGCCACATTCTCTATCTCAGTCTCTCTCTCTCTCTCTGTCTCTCCCACATTCTCTATCTCAGACTCTCTCTCTCTGCCACATTCTCTATCTCAGTCTCTCTCTCTCTCTCTGCCACATTCTCTATCTCAGCCTCTTTCTCACACTCTCTATCTCAGTCTCTTTCTCACATTCTCTATCTCAGTCTTTCTGTCTCTGCCACAATCTCTATCTCAGTCTCTCTCTCTCTCTGCCACATTCTCTATCTCAGTCACTCTCTCTCTCTCTGCCACAATCTCTATTTCAGTCTCTCTCTCTCTCTCTCTCTCTCTGCCACATTCTCAATCTCAGTCTCTCTCTCTCTCTCTCTGCCACATTCTCTATCTCAGTCTCTCTCTCTCTCTGCCACATTCTATTTCTCACTCTCTCTCTCTCTCTGTGCCACATTCTCTATCTCAGTCTCTCTCTATCTCTCTCTCTCTGCCACAATCTCTATTTCAGTCTCTCTCTCTCTCTCTCTCTGCCACAATCTCTATTTCAGTCTCTCTCTCTCTCTCTCTCTGCCACATTCTATTTCTCAGTCTCTCCCTCTCTCTCTCTGCCACATTCTCTATCTCAGTCTCTCTCTCTCTCTCTCTGCCACATTCTCTATCTCAGTCACTCTCTCTCTCTCTGCCACAATCTCTATTTCAGTCTCTCTCTCTCTCTCTCTCTGCCACATTCTCTATCTCAGTCTCTCTCTCTCTCTCTCTGCCACATTCTCTATCTCAGTCTCCCTTTCTCTCTCTCTGCCACATAGTCTTTCTCAGTCTCTCACTCTCTCTCCGCCACATTCTCTATCTCAGTTTCTCTCTCTCCGCCACATTCTCCATCTCAGTCTCTCTCTCTCTGCCACAATCTCTATCTCAGTCTCTCTATCTCTGCCACATTCTCTATCTCAGTCTCTCTCTCTCTCTCTCTCTGCCACGTTCTCTATCTCAGTCACTCTCTCTATCTCTGCCACAATCTCTATTTCAGTCTCTCTCTCTGCTACATTCTCTATCTCAGTCTCTCTCTCTCTCTGCTACATTCTCTATCTCAGTCTCCGTTTCTCTCTCTCTGCCACAATCTCTATCTCAGTCTCTCTCTCTCTCTCTGCCACATTCTCTATCTCAGTCTCTCTCTTTCTCTCTGCTACATTCTCTATCTCAGTCTCTCTCTCTCTCTGCTACATTCTCTATCTCAGTCTCCGTTTCTCTCTCTCTGCCACAATCTCTATCTCAGTCTCTCTCTCTCTCTCTGCCACATTCTCTATCTCAGTCTCTCTCTCTCTCTGCTACATTCTCTATCTCAGTCTCCGTTTCTCTCTCTCTGCCACAATCTCTATCTCAGTATCTCTCTCTCTCTGCTCCATTCTCTATCTCAGTCTCCCTTTCTCTCTCTCTGCCAAATTCTCTATCTCAGACTCTCTCTCTCTGCCACATTCTCTATCTCAGTCTCTCTCTCTCTCCTGCACATTCTCTATCTCAGTCTCTCTGTCTCTGCCACAATCTCTATCTCAGTCTCTCTCTCTCTCTCTCTGCTACATTCTCTATCTCAGTCTCCGTTTCTCTCTCTCTGCCACAATCTCTATCTCAGTCTCTCTCTCTCTCTCTGCTACATTCTCTATCTCAGTCTCCCTTTCTCTCTCTCTGCCAAATTCTCTATCTCAGACTCTCTCTCTCTGCCACATTGTCTCTCTCAGCCTCTCACTCTCTCTATCTCTGCCACATTCTCTATCTCAGTCTCTCTCTCTCTCTGCCACAATCTCTATCTCAGTCTCTCTCTCTCTGCCACATTCTATTTCTCACTTTCTCTATCTCTCTCTTTGCCACATTCTCTATCTCAGTCTCTCTCTCTCTCTCTCTCTGCCACATTCTCTATCTCAGTCTCTCTCTAACTCTTTCTCTCTGCCACATTCTCTATCTCAGTCTCTCTCTCTCTGCCACATTCTCTATCTCAGACTCTCTCTCTCTGCCACATTCTCTATCTCAGTCTCTCTCTCTCTCTCTGCCACATTCTCTATCTCAGCCTCTTTCTCACACTCTCTATCTCAGTCTCTTTCTCACATTCTCTATCTCAGTCTTTCTATCTCTGCCACAATCTCTATCTCATTCTCTATCTCTCTCTGCCACATTCTCCATCTCAGTCCCTCTCTCTCTCTCTGCCACATTCTCTATCTCAGTCACTCTCTCTCTCTCTGCCACAATCTCTATTTCAGTCTCTCTCTCTCTCTCTCTCTGCCACATTCTCTATCTCAGTCTCTCTCTCTCTCTCTCTGCCACATTCTCTATCTCAGTCTCTCTCTCTCTCTCTCTCTGCCACATTCTCTATCTCAGTCACTCTCTCTCTCTCTGCCACATTCTCTATCTCAGTCTCTCTCTCTCTCTCTGTCTCTCCCACATTCTCTATCTCAGTCTCTCTCTCTCACTCTGCCACATTCTCTATCTCAGACTCTCTCTCTCTGCCACATTCTCTATCTCAGTCTCTCTCTCTCTCTCTGCCACATTCTCTATCTCAGCCTCTTTCTCACACTCTCTATCTCAGTCTCTTTCTCACATTCTCTATCTCAGTCTTTCTGTCTCTGCCACAATCTCTATCTCATTCTCTATCTCTCTCTGCCACATTCTCCATCTCAGTCCCTCTCTCTCTCTCTGCCACATTCTCTATCTCAGTCACTCTCTCTCTCTCTGCCACAATCTCTATTTCAGTCTCTCTCTCTCTCTCTCTCTGCCACATTCTCTATCTCAGTCTCTCTCTCTCTCTCTCTGCCACATTCTCTATCTCAGTCACTCTCTCTCTCTCTGCCACAATCTCTATTTCAGTCTCTCTCTCTCTCTCTCTCTGCCACATTCTATTTCTCAGTCTCTCTCTCTCTCTCTGCCACATTCTCTATCTCAGTCTCTCTCTCTCTCTCTCTGCCACATTCTCTATCTCAGTCACTCTCTCTCTCTCTGCCACAATCTCTATTTGTGTCTCTCTCTCTCTCTCTCTGCCACATTCTCTATCTCAGTCTCTCGCTCTCTCTCTCTGCCACATTCTCTTTCTCAGTCTCTCTCTCTCTCTCTGCCACATTCTCTATCTCATTCTCTCTCTCTCTCTCTCTGCCACATTCTCTATCTCAGTCTCCCTTTCTCTCTCTCTGCCACATAGTCTTTCTCAGTCTCTCACTCTCTCTCCGCCACATTCTCTATCTCAGTTTCTCTCTCTCCGCCACATTCTCCATCTCAGACTCTCTCTCTCTCTCACTGCCACAATCTCTATCTCAGTCTCTCTCTCTCTCTGCCACATTGTCTCTCTCAGCCTCTCACTCTCTCTCTGCCACATTCTCTATCTCAGTCTCTCTCTCTCTCTGCCACATTCTATTTCTCACTCTCTCTCTCTCTCTGTGCCACATTCTCTATCTCAGTCTCTCTCTCTCTCTCTCTCTCTGCCACATTCTCTATCTCAGTCTCTCTCTCTCTCTCTCTGCCACATTCTCTATCTCAGTCACTCTCTCTCTCTCTGCCACAATCTCTATTTCAGTCTCTCTCTCTCTCTCTCTCTGCCACATTCTCTATCTCAGTCTCTCTCTCTCTCTCTCTGCCACATTCTCTATCTCAGTCTCCCTTTCTCTCTCTCTGCCACATAGTCTTTCTCAGTCTCTCACTCTCTCTCCGCCACATTCTCTATCTCAGTTTCTCTCTCTCCGCCACATTCTCCATCTCAGTCTCTCTCTCTCTGCCACAATCTCTATCTCAGTCTCTCTATCTCTGCCACATTCTCTATCTCAGTCTCTCTCTCTCTCTCTCTCTCTGCCACGTTCTCTATCTCAGTCACTCTCTCTCTCTGCCACATTCTCTATCTCAGTCACTCTCTCTATCTCTGCCACAATCTCTATTTCAGTCTCTCTCTCTGCTACATTCTCTATCTCAGTCTCTCTCTCTCTCTGCTACATTCTCTATCTCAGTCTCCGTTTCTCTCTCTCTGCCACAATCTCTATCTCAGTCTCTCTCTCTCTCTCTGCCACATTCTCTATCTCAGTCTCTCTCTTTCTCTCTGCTACATTCTCTATCTCAGTCTCTCTCTCTCTCTGCTACATTCTCTATCTCAGTCTCCGTTTCTCTCTCTCTGCCACAATCTCTATCTCAGTCTCTCTCTCTCTCTCTGCCACATTCTCTATCTCAGTCTCTCTCTCTCTCTGCTACATTCTCTATCTCAGTCTCCGTTTCTCTCTCTCTGCCACAATCTCTATCTCAGTATCTCTCTCTCTCTGCTCCATTCTCTATCTCAGTCTCCCTTTCTCTCTCTCTGCCAAATTCTCTATCTCAGACTCTCTCTCTCTGCCACATTCTCTATCTCAGTCTCTCTCTCTCTCCTGCACATTCTCTATCTCAGTCTCTCTGTCTCTGCCACAATCTCTATCTCAGTCTCTCTCTCTCTCCTGCACATTCTCTATCTCAGTCTCTCTGTCTCTGCCACAATCTCTATCTCAGTCTCTCTCTCTCTCTCTCTGCTACATTCTCTATCTCAGTCTCCGTTTCTCTCTCTCTGCCACAATCTCTATCTCAGTCTCTCTCTCTCTCTCTGCTACATTCTCTATCTCAGTCTCCCTTTCTCTCTCTCTGCCAAATTCTCTATCTCAGACTCTCTCTCTCTGCCACATTGTCTCTCTCAGCCTCTCACTCTCTCTATCTCTGCCACATTCTCTATCTCAGTCTCTCTCTCTCTCTGCCACAATCTCTATCTCAGTCTCTCTCTCTCTGCCACATTCTATTTCTCACTCTCTCTATCTCTCTCTTTGCCACATTCTCTATCTCAGTCTCTCTCTCTCTCTCTCTCTGCCACATTCTCTATCTCAGTCTCTCTCTAACTCTTTCTCTCTGCCACATTCTCTATCTCAGTCTCTCTCTCTCTGCCACATTCTCTATCTCAGTCTCTCTCTCTCTCTGCCACTTTCTCTATCTCAGTCTCTCTCTCTCTGTCTCTCTGCCACATTCTCTTTCTCAGTTTCTCTCTCTCTGCCACATTCTCTATCTCAGTCTCTCTCTCTCTGTCTCTCCCACATTCTCTATCTCAGTCTCTCTCTCTCTTTCTGCCACATTCTCTATCTGAGACTCTCTCTCTCTGCCACATTCTCTATCTCAGTCTCTCTCTCTCTCTGCCACATTCTCTATCTCAGTATCCCTCTCTCTCTGCCACATTCTCTATCTCAGTATCCTTCTCTCTCTCTGCCACATTCTCTATCTCAGTCTCTCTCTCTCTCGCTCTCTCTGCCACATTCTCTATCTCAGTCTCTCTCTATCTCTCTCTCTGCCACATTCTCTATCTCAGTCTCTCTCTCTCTCTCTCTTTGCCACATTCTCTATCTGTGTGTCTCTCTCTCTCTCTCTGCCACATTCTCTATCTCAGTATCCCTCTCTCTCTCTGCCACATTCTCTATCTCAGTCTCTCTCTCTCTCTCTCTGTCTCTCCCACATTCTCTATCTCAGTCTCTCTCTCTCTCTCTCTGCCATATTCTCTATCTCAGTCTCTCTCTCTCTTCCACATTCTCTATCTCAGTCTCTCTCTCTCTCTGCCACTTTCTCTATCTCAGTCTCTCAGTCTCTCTGCCACATTCTCTATCTCAGTCTCTCTCTCTCTCTGTCTCTCTGCCACATTCTCTATCTCAGTCTCTCTCTCTCACTGCCACATTCTCTATCTCAGTCTCTCTCTCTCTCTGTCTCTCTGCCACATTCTCTATCTCAGTCTCTCTCTCTCTCACTGCCACATTCTCTATCTCAGTCTCTCTCTCTCTCTGTCTCTCTGCCACATTCTCTATCTCAGTCTCTCTCGCTCTCACTGCCACATTCTCTATCTCAGTCTCTCTCTCTCTCTCCTTGCCACATTCTCTATCTCAGTATCTCTCTCTCTCTGCCACATTCTCTATCTCAGTATCCCTCTCTCTCTCTGCCACATTCTGTATCTCAGTCTCTCTCTCTCTCTCTCTGCCATATTCTCTATCTCAGTCTCTCTCTCTCTGTCTCTCTGCCACATTCTCTATCTCAGTCTCTCTCTCTCTCTGTCTCTGCCACATTCTCTATCTCAGTTTCCCTCTCTCTCTCTGCCACATTCTCTATCTCAGTCTCTCTCTCTCTCTCTTTGCCACTTTCTCTATCTCAGTCTCTCTCTGCCACATTCTCTATCTCAGTATCCCTCTCTCTCTCTGCCACATTCTCTATCTCAGTCTCTCTCTCTCTCTCTCTCTGCCACATTCTCTTTCTCATTCTCTCTCTGTCTCTGCCACATTCTCGATCTGTCTTTCTCTCAGTCACATTCTTTACCTCAGTTTCTCCCTCTCTCTCTGTCTATCTCACAGACTCTGTTTCTCCCTCTCTCTCACACTCTCCCTATCACTCAGTTTGTCTCTGTCTTTCTCTCCATCCTCACCTTGTTTACCCATTGAAAGAATGAGAGTTATTTCTATCAGGACCAATTTGTACTCCCCACCCCCAGTCCTGCTAAGACAACTTCCTGGCAGTCTCCCTGGTTCTTGTCATTATGTTTCTTGGTCATGCCCTTGCCCTATGGGATCTTGCTGTACCTCTCACTGCCGTGTATCAGCTGAGCCCTCAGCCTGACAGATTGTTTCCCTCCAGGCTTGACAAGCTGAGTTGCCGGGTCATTCTGGTTCAGGCGGGTGGGACTAACTGACCAGCCCATCCCTACCCTCGGGCTCAATTCCAGTTCCGTGTCACCCTATATAATCTGCACTCTCCCAAAACCAAGGATGAGGCGGGTCTGCTGGTACCAGCACAGGAGATCTCCTTAAATATTGAGAACCGTCTCGGAGCCACGTTAAAGCGACTGAGAGGCACTTTTCAAACAGCTCGGAGACTTTGAACCAACTCAGGAACGTTTCAACAACTTGGTTTAATTAACTCGGAAAAACTTTTAAACTTTCTAACAATTGTGGGAAAAAACTTTTAACCAACTTGGAGAAAAGTTTAATGAACTCGGAAAAACTTTTAAACTTTCTAACAATTGGGGAAAAAAAACTTTTTAACCAACTTGGAGAAAAGTTTAATGAACTCGGAAAAACTTTTAAACTTTCTAACAATTGGGGAAAAAAACTTTTAACCAACTTGGAGAAAAGTTTAATGAACTCGGAAAAACTTTTAAACTTTCCAACAATTGGGGAAAAAAAACTTTTAACCAACTTGGAGAAAAGTTTAATGAACTCGGAAAAACTTTTAAACTTTCTAACAATTGGGGAAAAAAAACTTTTAACCAACTTGGAGAAAAGTTTAATGAACTCGGAAAAACTTTTAAACTTTCTAACAATTGGGGAAAAAAACTTTTAACCAACTTGGAGAAAAGTTTAATGAACTCGGAAAAACTTTTAAACTTTCTAACAATTGGGGAAAAAAACTTTTAACCAACTTGGAGTAACTTTTCAATAATTGGGAAAAGTTTTTATCCAACTTGGAAGACAAACTTTGGCTGATTTCCGGCTGCTCCGGACAATTCCTCAGATTATTCTTCTGCTGGGACCTGACCGGACCGGACCGGACCGGACGGGACTTCAGCTCTACCACCGGGAACGGGAGCAACCACCTCAGATGCTTGGAGTGCTGTCGGTGGGTGGGAGGACAATCCTCGCCAACTACTTCAACCAGATGGTATTGAGGTTCAAACCGCAACGGCAGGAGGGTCTGGACGTGACCGATTTACACTTACTGCAGCAGAGCAGGTGAGGAGAGCTGAGCAAGAAAGGACAAGAGAGTTTGCCAAGGGACTTAGATTAGACAGGAAGGTGGCACTGTATACTTTATTAACCACTCTCTCTCAACCTCTCCTGTCACCTTCAATGACTGACACACATGTACACCCAGGTCTCTCTGTTCCTTTAGAATTGTACCCTTTATTTTATATTGTCTCTCCACGTTCTTCTGAATCACTTCACATTTCTCTGCATTAAACTTTATCTGCCACCTGTCTGCCCATTCTTCTTTTCTTCTTTTTTCTTTTGGGCCTCCTTATCTCGAGAGACAATGGATACGCGCCTGGAGGTGGTCAGTGGTTTGTGAAGCAGCGCCTGGAGTGGCTATAAAGGCCAATTCTGGAGTGACAGGCTCTTCCACAGGTGCTGCAGAGAAATTTGTTTGTTGGGGCTGTTGCACAGTTGGCTCTCCCCTTGCGCCTCTGTCTTTTTTCCTGCCAACTACTAAGTCTCTTCGACTCGCCACAATTTAGCCCTGTCTTTATGGCTGCCCGCCAGCTCTGGCGAATGCTGGCAACTGACTCCCACGACTTGTGATCAATGTCACACGATTTCATGTCAACCCTTTATTTTATATTGTCTCTCCACGTTCTTCTGAATCACTTCACATTTCTCTGCATTAAACTTTATCTGCCACCTGTCTGCCCATTCTGCCAACTTGGAATAATGAGCAGCTCATCTCACATGGGTAAAATAAAACGTGTAAAAAAAGGACAGCCATGCTCTGAACCTGCCTCCGAGCTGCTCATTATTCTGCTATTCACACACACACACACTCTCTCTCTCTCTCTCTCTCTGCACTCACGCTGTGTCTTTCACCACTAACATTAACACACGCTTTGCCTTGGTCCAGGGACAGCTTTGTGATTTCATCTGTCCTGCCCTCTGCCTTATCAAACACCGCTCGTGGACTCGAGGGCAATCGAGAGGTACGGGGGGGGGGGGGGGGGGGGGGTTCACCCGGAGCATGGAAAACTAGGAACAGGAGGAGACCCATTCAGCCCCCATCTCCCTTAACACCCTTTGGTCAATCTCCGATTTAAAATGCATCTACTGTGGGAGAGAGTTACAAACAAGTGTGTAGAAGAGTTTCCTAATTTCACTTCTGTACGGTCTGGCTGGATAACTTTTATGCCCTGTCACGCAGTGGGGCAAAGGGCCTGTTTCTTCGCTGTACGACTGGAACACCTCGTCCTCATTCCCCAGTCTCTATCACCCTGCCTGTCCCCCCCCCCCACCCTTCATATCTTGAAAATCTTGGATCAAATCTCCACTTGAACTTCTAAATTTCATTGTCTTGTATAACTCTTCCGACTATAATCTACTCTTAATCCCCTCTCATTCCCACTCTAATCCACACTTAATCCCCTCTCATTCCCACTGTAATCCACCCTTAATCCCCTCTCCTTCCCACTGTAATCCACCCTTAATCCCCCTTTTCTTCCCACTCTAATCCACACTTAACCCCCTCTCATTCCCACTCTAATCCACCCTTAATCCCCTCTCATTCCCACTGTAATCCACACTTAACCCCCTCTCATTCCCACAGTAATCCACCCTTAATCCCCTCTCCTTCCCACTCTAATCCGCTCTTAATCCCCTCTCATTCCCACTCTAATCTGCTCTTAATCCCCTCTCATTCCCACTGTAATCCACCCTTAATCCCCTCCCCTTCCCACTGTAATCCACCCTTAATCCCCTCTCATTCCCACTGTAATCCACCCTTAATCCCCTCTCCTTCCCACTCTAATCCGCTCTTAATCCCCTCTCATTCCCACTGTAATCCACCCTTAATCCCCTCTCCTTCCCACTGTAATCCACCCTTAATCCCCTCTCCTTCCCACTCTAATCCGCTCTTAATCCCCTCTCCTTCCCACTCTAATCCACACTTAATCCCCTCTCATTCCCACTGTAATCCACCCTTAATCCCCTCTCATTCCCACTGTAATCCACCCTTAATCCCCTCCCCTTCCCACTGTAATCCACCCTTAATCCCCTCTCATTCCCACTCTAATCCACACTTAATCCCCTCTCATTCCCACTGTAATCCACCCTTAATCCCCTCCCCTTCCCACTGTAATCCACCCTTAATCCCCTCTCATTCCCACTCTAATCCACACTTAATCCCCTCTCATTCCCACTGTAATCCACCCTTAATCCCCTCTCATTCCCACTGTAATCCACCCTTAATCCCCTCTCCTTCCCACTCTAATCCACACTTAATCCCCTCTCATTCCCACTGTAATCCACCCTTAATCCCCTCTCCTTCCCACTGTAATCCACCCTTAATCCCCCTTTTCTTCCCACTCTAATCCACACTTAACCCCCTCTCATTCCCACTGTAATCCACCCTTAATCCCCTCCCCTTCCCACTGTAATCCACCCTTAATCCCCTCTCCTTCCCACTCTAATCCGCTCTTAATCCCCTCTCATTCCCACTGTAATCCACCCTTAATCCCCTCTCCTTCCCACAGTAATCCACCCTTAATCCCCCTTTTCTTCCCACTCTAATCCACATTTAATCCCCTCTCATTCCCACTCTAATCCACCCTTAATCCCCTCTCATTCCCACTCTAATCTGCTCTTAATCCCCTCTCATTCCCACTGTAATCCACCCTTAATCCCCTCTCCTTCCCACAGTAATCCACCCTTAATCCCCCTTTTCTTCCCACTCTAATCCACACTTAACCCCCTCTCATTCCCACTGTAATCCACCCTTAATCCCCTCTCATTCCCACTGTAATCCACCCTTAATCCCCTCTCCTTCCCACAGTAATCCACCCTTAATCCCCTCTCCTTCCCACAGTAATCCACCATTAATCCCCCTTTTCTTCCCACTCTAATCCACACTTAATCCCCCTTTTCTTCCCACTCTAATCCACACTTAACCCCCTCTCCTTCCCACTCTAATCCGCTCTTAATCCCCTTTCCTTCCCACAGTAATCCACCCTTAATCCCCTTTTCTTCCCACTCTAATCCACATTTAATCCCCTCTCCTTCCCACTGTAATCCACCCTTAATCCCCTCTCCTTCCCACTCTAATCTGCTCTTAATCCCCTCTCATTCCCACTGTAATCCACCCTTAATCCCCTCTCCTTCCCACAGTAATCCACCCTTAATCCCCCTTTTCTTCCCACTCTAATCCACACTTAACCCCCTCTCATTCCCACTGTAATCCACCCTTAATCCCCTCTCATTCCCACTGTAATCCACCCTTAATCCCCTCTCCTTCCCACAGTAATCCACCCTTAATCCCCTCTCCTTCCCACAGTAATCCACCCTTAATCCCCTTTTCTTCCCACTCTAATCCACATTTAATCCCCTCTCCTTCCCACTCTAATCTGCTCTTAATCCCGTCTCCTTCCCACTCTAATCCGCTCTTAATCACCTTTCCTTCCCACTCAAATCTACCCTTAATCTCGTCTCCTTCCCACTCTAATCTTCCCTTAATGCACTCTCATTCCCACTCTAATTCACCGTTAATCCCATCTCCTTCCCACTCTAATCCGCTCTTAATCCCCTTTCCTTCCCACTCAAATCTACCCTTAATCCCCTCTCCTTCCCACAGTAATCCACCCTTAATCCCCTTTTCTTCCCACTCTAATCCACACTTAGTCCCCTCTCCTTCCCACTCTAACCTGCTCTTAATTTCGTCTCCTTCCCACTCTAATCCGCTCTTAATCCCCTTTCCTTCCCACACTAATCCACCCTTAATCCCCTCTCCTTCCCACTCTAATCATCCCTTAATGCACTCTCATTCCCACTCTAATTCACCCTTAATCCCCTCTCCTTCCCACTCTAATCTGCTCGTAATCCCCTCTCTTTCCCACTCTAATCCACCCTTAATCCCCTCTCCTTCCCACTCTAATCCACCCTTAATCCCATCTCCTTCCCACTCTAATCTGCTCTTTATGCCCTCTCATTCCCACTCTAATCCACCCTTAATCCCCTCTCCCTCCCACTCTAATCTGATTTTAATGCCCTCTCTTTCCCACTCTAACCCACCCTTAATCCCCTCTCCCTCCCACTCTAATCTGATTTTAATGCCCTCTCTTTCCCACTCTAACCCACCCTTAATCCCCTCTCCCTCCCACTCTAATCTGATTTTAATGCCCTCTCTTTCCCACTCTAATCCACCCTTAATCCCCTCTCCTTCCCACTCTAATCCGCTCTTAATCCCCTTTCCTTCCCACTCAAATCTACCCTTAATCCCCTCTCCTTCCCACAGTAATCCACCCTTAATCCCCTTTTCTTCCCACTCTAATCCACACTTAATCCCCTCTCCTTCCCACTCTAATCTGCTCTTAATCCCGTCTCCTTCCCACTCTAATCCGCTCTTAATCCCCTTTCCTTCCCACACTAATCCACCCTTAATCCCCTCTCATTCCCACTCTAATCATCCCTTAATGCACTCTCATTCCCACTCTAATTCACCCTTAATCCCACCTCCTTCCCACTCTAATCTGCTCGTAATCCCCTCTCTTTCCCACTCTAATCCACCCTTAATCCCCTCTCCTTCCCACTCTAATCTGCTCTTAATCCCCTTTCCTTCCCACTCAAATCTACCCTTAATCCCCTCTCCTTCCCACAGTAATCCACCCTTAATCCCCTTTTCTTCCCACTCTAATCCACCATTAATCCCTTCTCCTTCCCACTATAATCCACCTTAAACCCCTCTCCTTCCCACTGTAATCCACCCTTAATCCCCTCTCCTTCCCACTCTAATTCACCCTTAATCCCATCTCCTTCCGACTATAATCTGCTCTTAATGCCCTCTCATTCCCACTCTAATCCACCCTTAATACCCTCTCCTTCCCATTCTAATCTGCTCTTAATGCCCTCTCCTTCCCACTCTAATCCAGCCTTAATCCCGTCTCCTTCCCACTCTAATCAGCTCTTAATGCCCTCTCATTCCCACTCTAATCCACCCTTAATCCCCTCTCTTTCCCACTATAATCCACCCTTAATCCCCTCTCCTTCTCACTCTGATCTGCTCTTAATCCCTCTCCTTCCCACTCTAATCCACCCTTAATCCCCTCTCCTTCTCATTCTAATATGCTCTTAATGCCCTCTCATTCCCACTCTAATCCACCCTTAACCCCTCTCCTTCCCACTTTAACCCCTCTCCTTCCCACTCTAATCCACCCTTAATCCCCTCTCCTTACCACCCTAATCCACCCTTAATCCCCTCTCCTTCCCACTCTAATACATCCTTAATCCCGTCCCCTTCCCACTCTAATCCACCCTTAATCCCCTCTCCTTCCAATTCTAATACACCCTTAATCCCCTCTCCTTCCAATTCTAATCCACCCTTAATCCCCTCTCCTTCCCACTCTAATCCATTCTTAATCCCATCTCCTTCCCACTCTAATCCATCCTTAATCCCCTCTCCTTCCCACTCCAATACAACCTTAATCCTGTCTCCTTCCCAATCTAATCCTCCCTTAATACCCTCTCCTTTCCATTCTAATCCACCCTTAATCCCCTCTCCTTCCCACTCTAATCTACCCTTAATGCCCTCTCCTCCACTCTAATCCACCCTTAAACCCCTCTCCTTCCCACTCTAATCCACCCTTAACCCCCTCTCCTTCTCACTCTAATCCACCCTTAATCCCCTCTCCTTCCCAATCTAATCCACCCTTAATCCCGTCTCCTTCCCACTCTAATCCACCCTTAATCCCCTCTCTTTCCCAATCTAATCCATCCTTAATCCCCTCTCCTTCCCACTCTAATCCACTCTTAATGCCCTCTCCTTCCACTCTAATCCACCCTTAATCCTCTCTCCTTCCCAATCTAATCCACCCTTAATCACCTCTCCTTCCCACTCTAATCCACTCTTAATGCCCTCTCCTTCCACTCTAATCCACCCTTAATCCTCTCTCCTTCCCAATCTAATCCATCCTTAATCCCCTCTCTTTCCCAATCTAATCCACCCTTAATCCCCTCTCCTTCCCACTCTAATCCACTCTTAATGCCCTCTCCTTCCACTCGAATCCACCCTTAATCCCCTCTCCTTCCCACTCTAATCCACCCCTAATCCCCTCTCCTTCCCAATCTAATCCATCCTTAATCCCCTCTCTTTCCCAATCTAATCCAACCTTAATCCCCTCTCCTTCCCAATCTAATCCACCCTTAATCCCCTCTCTTTCCCAATCTAATCCACCCTTAATCCCCTCTCCTTCCCACTCTAATCCACCCCTAATCCCCTCTCCTTCCCAATCTAATCCATCCTTAATCCCCTCTCTTTCCCAATCTAATCCACCCTTAATCCCCTCTCCTTCCCACTCTAATCCATCCTTAATCCCCTCTCTTTCCCAATCTAATCCACCCCTAATCCCCTCTCCTTCCCACTCTAATCCACCCTTAATCCCCTCTCCTTCCCAATCTAATCCACCCTTAATCCCCTCTCCTTCCCAATCTAATCCACCCTTAATCCCCTCTCCTTCCCACTCTAATCCACCCTTAATCCCCTCTCTTTCCCAATCTAATCCACCCTTAATCCCCTCTCTTTCCCAATCTAATCCACCCTTATTCCCCTCTCCTTCCGACTCTAATCGACTCTTAATTCCTTCTCCAACTCTCACTAATCCACCTTCAAACTCTCACATACACTATTCTCCTTTTATATCAGGCTAAGTTCTTTCTCAGTACTATTCCCCTCCCACGCCTCTCTAATCAATTTGCAAACTCTTTCATGCTCCTAGTCCTGCAAATTCGTACTCTTTAATCCTGTTTTCTCTCACACTCCACTTACAATTCCTCTTACACTTCACACTGCATCTCTCTCACAAATCACTCTTTAATTCTCTCTCTCCTCTCACTCCCTTCCTCTCCAAATGACCGAGGAGAGAGAACTGTTCGATCCCCTCCCTGAGCCCTGAGGGCAGAGGGAGAGGTAGAGGCAGAGAGAGAGAGAGAGGTAGAGGCAGAGAGAGAGGGAGAGGTAGAGAGAGAGGCAGAGAGAGAGAGAGGCAGAGGCAGAGAGAGAGAGGCAGAGGCAGAGAGAGAGAGAGGCAGAGGCAGAGAGAGAGAGAGGCAGAGGCAGAGAGGGAGAGAGGCAGAGGCAGAGAGGGAGAGAGGCAGAGGCAGAGAGGGAGAGAGGCAGAGGCAGAGAGGGAGAGAGGCAGAGGCAGAGAGGGAGAGAGGCAGAGGCAGAGAGAGAGAGGCAGAGGCAGAGAGAGAGAGTGAGGCAGAGAGAGAGAGAGGCAGAGAGAGAGAGAGAGAGGCAGAGAGAGAGAGAGAGAGAGGCAGAGAGAGAGAGAGAGAGAGGCAGAGAGAGAGAGGCAGAGAGAGAGGCAGAGGCAGAGAGAGAGAGAGAGAGGCAGAGAGAGAGAGAGAGTGAGGCAGAGAGAGAGAGAGAGAGTGAGGCAGAGAGAGAGAGTGAGGCAGAGAGAGAGAGAGAGGCAGAGAGAGAGAGAGAGAGGCAGAGAGAGAGAGAGAGAGGCAGAGAGAGAGAGAGAGAGAGGCAGAGAGAGAG
>NW_027140628.1:92500-117919 GCF_036365525.1 Heterodontus francisci
CGGGTAGTGAGTGTGAACTGGGGACTGGGGAGTGAGTGTGAACTAGAGACCGGGTAGTGAGTGTGAACTGGAGACCGGGTAGTGAGTGTGAACTGGAGACAGGGGAGTGAGTGTGAACTGGAGACAGGGGAGTGAGTGTGAACTGGGGACTGGGGAGTGAGTGTGAACTGGGGACCGGGGAGTGAGTGTGAACTGGGGACCGGGGAGTGAGTGTGAACTGGGGACCGGGGAGCGAGCGTGAACCGGGGACCGGGGAGTGAGTGTGAACCGGAGACCGGGGAGTGAGTGTGAACCGGGGACCGGGGAGTGAGTGTGAACTGGGGACCGGGGAGTGAGTGTGAAGTGGAGACCTGGGAGTGAGTGTGAACTGGGGAGCGGGGAGTGAGTGTGAACTGGAGACCGGGGAGTGAGTGTGAACTGGAGACCGGGGAGTGAGTGTGAACCGGGACCAGGGAGTGAGTGTGAACTGGGGACCGGGGAGTGAGTGAAACGGGACCAGGGAGTGAGTGTGAACTGGGGACCGGGGAGTGAGTGTGAACTGGAGACCGGGGAGTGAGTGTGAACTGGAGACCGGGGAGTGAGGGTGAACTGGGGAGCGGGGAGTGAGTGTGAAATGGAGACCGGGGAGTGAGTGTGAACTGGAGACCAGGGATATGAGTGTGAACTGGAGACCGGGGAGTGAGTGTGAACCAGAGACCGGGGAGTGAGTGTGAACCGGAGACCGGGGAGTGAGTGTGAACCGGAGACCGGGGAGTGAGTGTGAACCGGAGACCGGGGAGTGAATGTGAACTGGGGACCGGGGAGTGAGTGTGATCTGGAGACCAGGGAGTGAGTGTGAACCGGGGACCGGGGAGTGAGTGTGAACTGGAGACTGGGTAGTGAGGGTGAACTGGAGACTGGGGAGTGAGTGTGAACCGGAGATGGGGAGTGAGTGTGATCTGGAGACCAGGGAATGAGTGTGAACCGGGGACTGGGGAGTGAGTGTGAACTGGAGACCGGGGAGTGAGTGTGAACGGGGGATGGGGAGTGAGTGTAATCTGGAGATCAGGGAGTAAGTGTGAACCGGAGATCGAGGAGTATGTGTGAACTGGGGACCGGGGAGTGAGTGTGAACTGGAGACTGGGGAGTGAGTATGAACTGGAGACCGGGGAGTGAGTGTGAACGGGGGCTGGGGAGTGAGTGTAATCTGGAGATCAGGGAGTAAGTGTGAACCGGTGATCGAGGAGTGTGTGTGAACTGGAGACCGGGGAGTGAGTGTGAACCGAAGACCGGAGAGTGAGTGTGAACCGGAGACCGGGGAGTGAGTGTGATCCAGAGATCAAGGAGTAAGTGTGAACTGGGTACAGGGGAGTGAGCGTGAACCGGGGACCGGGGAGTGAGTGTGAACCGGAGACCGGGGAGTGAGTGTGAACCGGGGACCGGGGAGTGAGTGTGAACTGGGGACCGGGGAGTGAGTGTGAACTGGAGACCTGGGAGTGAGTGTGAACTGGGGAGCGGGGAGTGAGTGTGAACTGGAGACCGGGGAGTGAGTGTGAACTGGAGACCGGGGAGTGAGTGTGAACCGGGACCAGGGAGTGAGTGTGAACTGGGGACCGGGGAGTGAGTGAAACGGGACCGGGGAGTGAGTGTGAACTGGAGACTGGGGAGTGAGTGTGAACTGGGGACCGGGGAGTGAGTGTGAACTGGGGAGCGGGGAGTGAGTGTGAAATGGAGAGCGGGGAGTGAGTGTGAAATGGAGACCGGGGAGCGAGGGTGAACCGGGACCGGGGAGTGAGTGTGAACCGGTGACCAGGGAGTGAGTGTGAACTGGAGACCGGGGAGTGAGTGTGAACCAGGACCAGGGAGTGAGTGTGAACTGGGGACTGGGGAGTGAGTGTGAAACGGAGACCGGGGAGTGAGTGTGAAACGGAGACCGGGGAGTGAGGGTGAACTGGAGTCGGGGAGTGAGTGTGAACTGGAGTCCAGGGAGTGAGTGTGAACGGGGGATGGGGAGTGAGTGTGATCTGGAGATCAGGGAGTAAGTGTGAACCGAAGACCGGGGAGTGAGTGTGAACCGGAGACCGGGGAGTGAGTGTGAACTAAGGACTGGGGAGTGAGTATGAAATGGGGACTGGGGAGTGAGTGTGAACCGGAGACCAGGGAGCGAGTGTGAACTGGAGACCGGGGAGCGAGTGTGAACTGGAGACCGGGGAGCGAGTGTGAACTGGAGACCGGGGAGCGAGTGTGAACTGGAGACCGGGGAGCGAGTGTGAACTGGAGACCGGGGAGCGAGTGTGAACTGGAGACCGGGGAGCGAGTGTGAACTGGAGACCGGGGAGCGAGTGTGTTCTGGGGACAGGGGAGTGAGTGTGAACCGGGGACAGGGGAGTGGGTGTGAACTAGAGACCGGGTAGTGAGTGTGAACCGGGGAGCGGGGGGTGAGTGTTAACCGGAGACCGGGGAGTGAGTGTGAACCGGAGACCGGGGAGTGAGTGTTAACCGGAGACCGGGGAGTGAGTGTGAACTGGGGACCGGTGAGTGAGTGTTAACCGGAGACCGGGGAGTGAGTGTGAACTGGGGACTGGTGAGTGAGTGTTAACCGGAGACCGGGGAGTGAGTGTGAACTGGGGACTGGTGAGTGAGTGTTAACCGGAGACCGGGGAGTGAGTGTGAACTGGGGACTGGTGAGTGAGTGTTAACCGGAGACCGGGGAGTGAGTGTGAACCGGAGACCGGGGAGTGAGTGTTAACCGGAGACTGGGGAGTGAGTGTGAACTGGGGACTGGTGAGTGAGTGTTAACCGGAGACCGGGGAGTGAGTGTGAACTGGGGACTGGTGAGTGAGTGTTAACCGGAGACCGGAGAGTGAGTGTGAACCGGAGACCGGGGAGTGAGTGTGAACCGGAGACCGGGGAGTGAGTGTGAACCGGAGACCGGGGAGTGAGTGTGAACTGGGGACTGGTGAGTGAGTGTTAACCGGAGACCGGGGAGTGAGTGTGAACTGGGGACTGGTGAGTGAGTGTTAACCGGAGACCGGGGAGTGAGTGTGAACCGGAGACCGGGGAGTGAATGTTAACCGGAGACCGGGTAGTGAGGGTGAACCGGAGACCGGGGAGTCAGTGTGAACCGGAGACCGGGTAGTGAGTGTTAACCGGAGACCGGGGAGTGAGTGTGAACCGGAGACCGGGGAGTGAGTGTTAACCGGAGACTGGGGAGTGAGTGTGAACTGGGGACTGGTGAGTGAGTGTTAACCGGAGACCGGGGAGTGAGTGTGAACTGGGGACTGGTGAGTGAGTGTTAACCGGAGACCGGGGAGTGAGTGTGAACCGGAGACCGGGGAGTGAGTGTTAACCGGAGACCGGGTAGTGAGGGTGAACCGGAGACCGGGGAGTGAGTGTGAACCGGAGACCGGGGAGTGAGTGTTAACCGGAGACCGGGGAGTGAGTGTGAACTGGGGACTGGTGAGTGAATGTTAACCGGAGACCGGGGAGTGAGTGTGAACCGGAGACCGGGGAGTGAGTGTTAACCGGAGACCGGGTAGTGAGGGTGAACCGGAGACCGGGTAGTGAGTGTTAACCGGAGACCGGGGAGTGAGGGTGAACCGGAGACCGGGTAGTGAGTGTGAACTGGGGACTGGTGAGTGAGTGTTAACCGGAGACTGGGGAGTGAGTGTGAACCGGAGACCGGGGAGTGAGTGTTAACCGGAGACCGGGTAGTGAGGGTGAACCGGAGACCGGGGAGTGAGTGTGAACCGGAGACCGGGTAGTGAGTGTTAACCGGTGACCGGGGAGTGAGTGTGAACTGGGGACTGGTGAGTGAGTATTTCAGTTGAATAGTAACCCCGTGTATTTGTCACCCATCTTGTAATGTCGAAGGCTGGGACACCATCCAGGACAAAGCAGCCCGCTCGATTGGCACCCCATCCACAAACATTCACTCCCTCCACCACCGACACACAGTGACAGCAGTGTGTACCATCTACAAGATGCACTGCAGCAATGCACCAAGGTTCCTTCGACAGCAACGCGCAAACCCGCGACCTCTACCACCTAGAAGGACGAGGGCAGCAGATACATGGGAACTCCACCACCTGCAAGTTCCCCTCCAAGTCACACACCATCCTGACTTGGAACTATATCACCGTTCCTTCAGTGTCGCTGGGTCAAAATCCTGGAACTCCCTTCCTAACAGCACTGTGGGGGTACTTACACCCCAAGGACTGCAGTGGTTCAAGAAGGCAGCTCACCACCACCTTCTCAAGGGCAATTAGGGATGGGCAATAAATGCTGGCCTGGCCAGTGACGCCCACATCCCATGAATGAATGAAAAATATTTATTCCAGCAATTTAGCGGGTGTCTGTGTGTTGAGTAATCTCTGAGCTGGTCAGCAGCTCTGTGTTCAATGACACTAACCTGCTCTCCCTCGACCACAGGTGCCCTTGGGGAGACTGTATTACACATCGCCACTTTGTACAGTAACTATGAAGCTGCACGAATGATCTTGGACGCTGCTCCAGAGCTGGTGAATGAAATGGCCGTTTCTGAGCTCTACAAAGGTATGCTGGTGGTTTTTAATTGAATACTTGTGCAATCCCTCAGTACTGACCCTCCGACAGTGCGGCACTCCCTCAGTACTGACCCTCTGACAGTGCAGCACTCCCTCAGTACTGACCCTCCGACAGTGCGGCACTCCCTCAGTGCTGACCCTCCGACAGTGCGGCGCTCCCTCACTACTGACTCTCCGACAGTGCGGCGCTCCCTCAGTACTGACTCTCCGACAGTGCGGCGCTCCCTCAGTACTGACCCTCTGACAGTGCAGCACTCCCTCAGTACTGACTCTCCGACAGTGCGGCGCTCCCTCAGTACTGACTCTCCGACAGTGCGGCACTCCCTCAGTACTGACCCTCCGACAGTGCAGCACTCCCTCACTACTGACTCTCCGACAGTGCGGCGCTCCCTCAGTACTGACCCTCCGACAGTGCAGCACTCCCTCACTACTGACTCTCCGACAGTGCGGCGCTCCCTCAGTACTGACCCTCTGACAGTGCGGCGCTCCCTCAGTACTGACCCTCTGACAGTGCAGCACTCCCTCAGTACTGACCCTCTGACAGTGCGGCGCTCCCTCAGTACTGACCCTCTGACAGTGCAGCACTCCCTCAGTACTGACTCTCCGACAGTGCGGCGCTCCCTCAGTACTGACTCTCCGACAGTGCAGCACTCCCTCAGTACTGACCCTCTGACAGTGCGGCGCTCCCTCAGTACTGACCCTCTGACAGTGCAGCACTCCCTCAGTACTGACTCTCCGACAGTGCGGCGCTCCCTCAGTACTGACTCTCCGACAGTGCGGCACTCCCTCAGTACTGACCCTCCGACAGTGCAGCACTCCCTCACTACTGACTCTCCGACAGTGCGGCGCTCCCTCAGTACTGACCCTCCGACAGTGCAGCACTCCCTCACTACTGACTCTCCGACAGTGCGGCGCTCCCTCAGTACTGACCCTCTGACAGTGCGGCGCTCCCTCAGTACTGACCCTCTGACAGTGCAGCACTCCCTCAGTACTGACCCTCTGACAGTGCGGCGCTCCCTCAGTACTGACCCTCTAACAGTGCAGCACTCCCTCAGTACTGACTCTCCGACAGTGCGGCGCTCCCTCAGTACTGACTCTCCGACAGTGCAGCACTCCCTCAGTACTGACCCTCTGACAGTGCGGCGCTCCCTCAGTACTGACCCTCTGACAGTGCAGCACTCCCTCAGTACTGACTCTCCGACAGTGCGGCGCTCACTCAGTACTGACTCTCCGACAGTGCGGCGCTCCCTCAGTGCTGACCCTCTGACAGTGCAGCACTCCCTCAGTACTGACCCTCCGACAGTGCGGCGCTCCCTCAGTACTGACCCTCTGACAGTGCAGCACTCCCTCAGTACTGACCCTCCGACAGTGCGGCGCTCCCTCAGTACTGACCCTCTGACAGTGCGGCGCTCCCTCAGTACTGACTCTCCGACAGTGCAGCACTCCCTCAGTACTGACCCTCCGACAGTGCAGCACTCCCTCAGTACTGACCCTCTGACAGTGCGGCGCTCCCTCAGTACTGACCCTCCGACAGTGCGGCGCTCCCTCAGTACTGACTCTCCGACAGTGCGGCACTCCCTCAGTACTGACCCTCCGACAGTGCGGCGCTCCCTCAGTACTGACTCTCCGACAGTGCGGCACTCCCTCAGTACTGACCCTCCGACAGTGCGGCGCTCCCTCAGTACTGACTCTCCGACAGTGCGGCACTCCCTCAGTACTGACCCTCCGACAGTGCGGCACTCCCTCAGTACTGACTCTCCGACAGTGCAGCACTCCCTCAGTACTGACTCTCCGACAGTGCAGCACTCCCTCAGTACTGACTCTCCGACAGTGCGGCACTCCCTCAGTACTGACCCTCCGACAGTGTGGCACTCCCTCAGTACTGACTCTCCGACAGTGCGGCGCTCCCTCAGTACTGACCCTCTGACAGTGCAGCACTCCCTCAGTACTGACCCTCCGACAGTGCGGCGCTCCCTCAGTACTGACCCTCCGACAGTGCGGCGCTCCCTCAGTACTGACCCTCTGACAGTGCAGCACTCCCTCAGTACTGACTCTCCGACAGTGCAGCACTCCCTCAGTACTGACTCTCCGACAGTGCAGCACTCCCTCAGTACTGACTCTCCGACAGTGCAGCACTCCCTCAGTACTGACCCTCCGCAAGTCCAGCACTCCCTCAGTACTGACCCTCCGACAGTGCAGCACTCCCTCAGTACTGACTCTCCGACAGTGCGGCACTCCCTCAGTACTGACCCCCCGACAGTTGTGTAGGGTTGGGTGATGTTTGCTGGTGTTTAATCTGAGTCGACAATTCCTCGTGCTGTTGTGTTTCCCAGGTGAGACGCCCATGCACATCGCAGTGATAAATCAGGACATGAAGCTGGTGAGGGCGATGATCTCACAGGGGGCGGACGTGAGGTCTCCCCGTGCAACTGGCACCTACTTCACAAGAGGCCCAAAGAATCTTCTGTACTTCGGTGAGTGAGGAGGGCCCAGGAGAGGGAGGGGCTGAGGTTTTGAGGGGTGTGGTGGAAGGGAGGGAGAGAGGGGAGATGGATTGGGGGAAATGGAGGGCTGGGAGAGAGTATCCTGAAACAAATCTTGAATTGGTCTCCTTTTCCCTATTAGGGGAGCATATCCTGTCTTTTGCTGCCTGCATCGGGAATGAAGAGATTATCCGCCTTCTGATCCAGAGTGGGGCTGACATCAAGGCACTGGACACCCTCGGTGAGTGTTGAGAATTGGGCTGGAGATTACAGTGGGAGTGAACGGGAAGGGGTTTGGGTCCATTGGGATTGTGTATAGTGGGAGTGAACGGGAAGGGGTTTGGGTCCATTGGGATTGTGTACAGTGGGAGTGAACGGGAAGGGGTTTGGGTCCATTGGGATTGTGTATAGTGGGAGTGAACGGGAAGTGGTTCGGGGTCCAGTGGGATTGTGTACGGTGGGAGTGAACGGGATGGGGTTTGGGTCCATTGGGATTGTGTACAGTGGGAGTGAACGGGATGGGTTTTGGGTCCATTGGGATTGTGTACAGTGGGAGTGAACGGGAAGGGGTTTGGGTCCATTGGGATTGTGTACAGTGGGAGTGAACGGGAAGGGGTTTGGGTCCATTGGGATTGTGTACAGTGGGAGTGAACGGGAAGGGGTTTGGGTCCATTGGGATTGTGTATGGTGGGAGTGAACGGGAAGGGGTTTGGGTCCATTGGGATTGTGTACAGTGGGAGTGAACGGGAAGGGGTTTGGGTCCATTGGGATTGTGTACAGTGGGAGTGAACGGGAAGGGGTTTGGGTCCATTGGGATTGTGTATAGTGGGAGTGAACGGGAAGGGGTTTGGGTCCATTGGGATTGTGTACAGTGGGAGTGAACGGGAAGGGGTTTGGGTCCATTGGGATTGTGTATAGTGGGAGTGAACGGGAAGTGGTTCGGGGTCCAGTGGGATTGTGTACAGTGGGAGTGAACGGGATGGGGTTTGGGTCCATTGGGATTGTGTACAGTGGGAGTGAACGGGATGGGTTTTGGGTCCATTGGGATTGTGTACAGTGGGAGTGAACGGGAAGGGGTTTGGGTCCATTGGGATTGTGTACAGTGGGAGTGAACGGGAAGGGGTTTGGGTCCATTGGGATTGTGTATGGTGGGAGTGAACGGGAAGGGGTTTGGGTCCATTGGGGTTGTGTACAGTGGGAGTGAACGGGATGAGTTTTGGGTCCATTGGGATTGTGTACAGTGGGAGTGAACGGGAAGGGGTTTGGGTCCATTGGGATTGTGTACGGTGGGGGTGAACGGGAAGGGGTTTGGGTCCATTGGGATTGTGTACAGTGGGAGTGAACGGGAAGGGGTTTGGGTCCATTGGGATTGTGTACAGTGGGTGTGAACGGGAAGGGGTTTGGCGTCCATTGGGATTGTGTATGGTGGGGGTGAACGGGAAGGGGTTTGGGTCCATTGGGATTGTGTACAGTGGGTGTGAACGGGAAGGGGTTTGGCGTCCATTGGGATTGTGTATGGTGGGTGAGAACGGGAAGGGGTTTGGGTCCATTGGGATTGTGTACAGTGGGAGTGAATGGGAAGGGGTTTGGCGTCCATTGGGTTTGTGTACGGTGGGTGTGAACGGGAAGGGGTTTGGGTCCATTGGGTTTGTGTACGGTGGGTGTGAACGGGAAGGGGTTTGGGTCCATTGGGATTGTGTAGAGTGGGTGTGAACGGGAAGGGGTTTGGCGTCCATTGGGTTTGTGTACAGTGGGTGTGAACGGGAAGGGGTTTGGAGTCCATTGGGATTGTGTGCAGTGGGAGTGAACGGGAAGGGGTTTGGGATTGTGTGCAGTGGGAGTGAACGGGAAGGGGTTTGGGTCCATTGGGATTGTGTATGGTGGGAGTGAACGGGAAGGGGTTTGGGATTTTGTGCAGTGGGAGTGAACGGGAAGGGGTTTGGGTCCATTGGGATTGTGTATGGTGGGAGTGAACGGGAAGGGGTTTGGAGTCCATTGGGATTGTGTACAGTGGGAGTGAACGGGAAGGGGTTTGGGATTGTGTGCAGTGGGAGTGAACGGGAAGGGGTTTGGGTCCATTGGGATTGTGTATGGTGGGAGTGAACGGGAAGAGGTTCGGGGTCCATTGGGATTGTGTACAGTGGGAGTGAACGGGATGGGATTTAAGTCCATTGGGAATGTGTGCAGTGGGAGTGAACGGGAAGGGGTTCGGCGTCGATTGGGATTGTGTACAGTGGGAGTGAACGGGAAGGGGTTTGGAGTCCATTGGGATTGTGTACAGTGGGAGTGAACAGGAAGGGGTTTGGAGTCCATTGGGATTGTGTACGGTGGGAGTGAAAGGGAAGGGGTTTGGAGTCCATTGGGATTGTGTACGGTGGGAGTGAACGGGAAGGGGTTTGGAGTCCATTGGGATTGTGTACAGTGGGAGTGAACGGGAAGAGGTTATTTATTTATTTTTATTTAGAGATACAGCACTGAAACAGGCCCTTCGGCCCACCGAGTCTGTGCCGACCAACAACCACCCATTTATACTAATCGTACATTAATCCCATATTCCCCACCACATCCTCACTGTTCTCCTACCACCTACCTACACTCGGGGTAATTTACAATGGCCAATTTACCTATCAACCTGCAAGTCTTTGGCTGTGGGAGGAAACCGGAGAACCCAGCGGAAACCCACGCGGTCACAGGGGGAGCTTGCAAACTCTGCACAGGCAGTACCCAGAATTGAACCCGGGTCACTGGAGCTGTGAGGCTGCGGTGCTAACCACTGCGCCACTGTGCCGCCCCGAGTTTGGGTTTGGGTCCATTGGGATTGGGATTGTGTACAGTGGGAGTGAACGAGAAGGAGTTTGGGTTTAGGATTGTGTATGGTGGGAGTGAACGGGTAGGGGGTTTGGGTCCATTGGGATTGGGATTGTGTACAGTGGGAGTGAATGGGAAGGAGTTTGGGATTAGGATTTTGTACAGTGGGAGTGAAGGGGAAGGAGTTTGGGATTAGGATTTTGTACAGTGGGAGTGAAGGGGAAGGAGTTTGGGATTAGGATTTTGTACAGTGGGAGTGAACGGGAAGGAGTTTGGGATTAGGATTGTGTACAGTGGGAGTGAAGGGGAAGGAGTTTGGGATTAGGATCGTGTACAGTGGAGTGAACGGGAAGGGTGTTTGGGTCCATTGGGATTGTGTACAGTGGGAGTGAACAGGAAGGGGTTTGGAGTCCATTGGGATTGTGTACAGTGGGAGTGAACGGGAAGAGGTTATTTATTTATTTTTATTTAGAGATACAGCACTGAAACAGGCCCTTCGGCCCACCGAGTCTGTGCCGACCAACAACCACCCATTTATACTAATCGTACATTAACCCCATATTCCCCACCACATCCTCACTGTTCTCCTACCACCTACCTACACTCGGGGTAATTTACTATGGCCAATTTACCTATCAACCTGCAAGTGTTTGGCTGTGGGAGGAAACCGGAGAACCCGGAGGAAACCCACGCGGTCACAGGGGGAGCTTGCAAACTCTGCACAGGCAGTACCCAGAATTGAACCCGGGTCACTGGAGCTGTGAGGCTGCGGTGCTAACCACTGCACCACTGTGCCGCCCCGAGTTTGGGTTTGGGTCCATTGGGATTGGGATTGTGTACAGTGGGAGTGAACGAGAAGGAGTTTGGGTTTAGGATTGTGTACAGTGGGAGTGAACGAGAAGGAGTTTGGGATTAGGATTTTGTACAGTGGGAGTGAACGGGAAGGGTGTTTGGGATTAGTATTGTGTACAGTGGGAGTGAAGGGGAAGGAGTTTGGGATTAGGATTTTGTACAGTGGGAGTGAACGGGAAGGAGTTTGGGATTAGGATTGTGTATGGTGGGAGTGAACGGGTAGGGGGTTTGGGTCCATTGGGATTGTGTACAGTGGGAGTGAACGGGAAGGAGTTTGGGATTAGGATTGTGTACAGTGGGAGTGAAGGGGAAGGAGTTTGGGATTAGGATTGTGTATGGTGGGAGTGAACGGGTAGGGGGTTTGGGTCCATTGGGATTAGGATTGTGTACAGTGGGAGTGAAGGGGAAGGGTGTTTGGATCCATTGGGATTGTGTACAGTGGGAGTGAACGGGAAGGGGTTTGGGATTAGGATTTTGTACAGTGGGAGTGAAGGGGAAGGAGTTTGGGATTAGGATTGTGTACAGTGGGAGTGAACGGGAAGGGTGTTTGGGATTAGGATTTTGTACAGTGGGAGTGAAGGGGAAGGAGTTTGGGATTAGGATTTTGTACAGTGGGAGTGAAGGGGAAGGAGTTTGGGATTAGGATTTTGTACAGTGGGAGTGAATGGGAAGGAGTTTGGGATTAGGATTTTGTACAGTGGGAGTGAAGGGGAAGGAGTTTGGGATTAGGATTTTGTACAGTGGGAGTGAAGGGGAAGGAGTTTGGGATTAGGATTTTGTACAGTGGGAGTGAAGGGGAAGGAGTTTGGGATTAGGATTGTGTACAGTGGGAGTGAATGGGAAGGAGTTTGGGATTAGGATTTTGTACAGTGGGAGTGAAAGGGAAGGAGTTTGGGATTAGGATTTTGTACAGTGGGAGTGAACGGGAAGGGTGTTTGGATCCATTGGGATTGTGTACAGTGGGAGTATTCAGTGCTGAGTGAACATTTGCATGTATTGTCTCCTTGTCCTTTCCCCTCTCTCTCCCTCTCCAGGTAACACTGTCCTACATGTCCTCACTCTACAACCCAACAAAACTATTGCGTGTCAGGTGTACGATTTCATCCAGTCCTTTGATGAAGCAGAGAACGGGATCACTGCCGAAATGATCCCAAACAAGGATGGTCTTACTCCCATTAAACTGGCTGCTGTGGAAGGCAATATTGTGGTGAGAGTACAATGGGTGTGTGAATGTGTGTATGTGAATGAACGTGTGTGTGAATGAACATGTGTGTATGTGTGTGAGTGAACGTGTGTGTGTATGTGAATGAACGTGTGTGGGTGTGTGAATGAACGTGGGTGTGTGTGAGTGAACGTGTGTGTGTATGTGAATGAACATGTGTGTGTGTGTGAATGAACGTGGGTGTGAATGAACGTGTGTGTGTGTGTGTGTGTGTGTATGTGAATGAACGTGTGTGGGTGTGTGAATGAACGTGGGTGTGTGTGAATGAACGTGGGTGTGTGTGTGAATGAACGTGTGTGGGTGTGTGAATGAACGTGTGTGTGTGTGTGAATGAACGTGGGTGTGAATGAACGTGTGTGGGTGTGTGAATGAACGTGGGTGTGTGTGTGAATGAACGTGTGTGGGTGTGTGAATGAACGTGTGTGTGTGTGTGTGTGAATGAACGTGGGTGTGAATGAACGTGTGTGTGTGTGTGTGAATGAACGTGTGTGGGTGTGTGAATGAACGTGTGTGGGTGTGTGAATGAACGTGGGTGTGTGTGAGTGAACGTGTGTGTGTATGTGAGTGAACGTGTGTGTGTATGTGAATGAACATGTGTGTGTGTGCGAATGAACGTGGGTGTGTGTGAGTGAACGTGTGTGTGAATGAACGTGTGTGTGAATGAACGTGTGTGTGTGTGTGTGTGTGTATGTGAATGAACGTGTGTGGGTGTGTGAATGAACGTGGGTGTGTGTGTGTGAATGAACGTGGGTGTGTGTGAGTGAACGTGTGTGTGTGTGTGAATGAACGTGTGTGTGTGTGTGAATGAACGTGTGCGTGTGTGTGTGTGTATGTGAATGAACGTGTGTGTGTGAATGAACGTGTGTGTGCATGTGAATGAACATGTGTGTGTGCATGTGAATGAACATGTGTGTGTGCGTGAATGAACGTGTGTGTGTGTGTGTGAGTGAACGTGTGTGTGTGTGTGAGTGAACGTGTGTGTGTGTGTGAGTGAACGTGTGTGTGTGTGAATGAACATGTGTGTGTGTGAATGAACGTGTGTGTGAGTGTGAGTGAACGTGTGTGTGTGTGTGAGTGAACGTGTGTGTGTGTGTGAATGAACGTGTGTGTGTATGTGAATGAACGTGTGTGTGAGTGTGAATGAACGTGTGTGTGTGTGTGTGTGTGAGTGAACGTGTGTGTGTGTGTGTGAATGAACGTGTGTGTGAGTGTGAATGAACGTGTGTGTGTGTGAGTGAACGTGTGTGTGTGTGAATGAACGTGTGTGTGTGTGAATGAACGTGTGTGTGAGTGTGAGTGAACGTGTGTGTGTGTGTGAGTGAACGTGTGTGTGTGTGAATGAACATGTGTGTGTGTGAATGAACGTGTGAGTGAACGTGTGTGTGTGTGTGAGTGAACGTGTGTGTGTATGTGAATGAACGTGTGTGTGTGTGAATGAACGTGTGTGGGTGTGTGAGTGAACGTGTGTGTGTGTGTGAATGAACGTGTGTGTGTATGTGAATGAACGTGTGTGTGAGTGTGAATGAACGTGTGTGTGTGTGTGAGTGAACATGTGTGTGTGTGTGTGTGTGTGTGTGAGTGAACGTGTGTGTGTGTGTGTGTGTGAATGAACGTGTGTGTGTGAGTGAACGTGTGTGTGTGTGTGTGTGTGTGTGTGTGTGTGTGTGTGTGAGTGTGAATGAACGTGTGTGTGTGTGTGAATGAACGTGTGTGAGTGTGAATGAACGTGTGTGTGTGTGTGTGTGTGTGTGTGTGAGTGTGAATGAACGTGTGTGTGAATGAACGTGTGTGTGTGAGTGAACGTGTGTGAATGTGTGTAAGGTTTGTGACTGTATCTGTGGTTCATACTCTGAAATTAGTTCCCTCACTCTCTCTTCTGTAATCATCTCAGAGGGTGAAGGGTCGGACTCTTGGCTTTGAGGTCAGGGGTTTGGCTCAGAGGTCGGGGGTTTGGCTGAGAGGTCAGAGGTTTGGCTGAGAGGTCAGAGGTTTGGTGAGGGGTCGGGGGGTTTGGTGAGGGGTCGGGGGTTTGGCTGAGGGGTCGGGGGTTTGGCTGAGGGGTCGGGGGATTGGCTGAGGGGTCGGGGGTTTGGCTGAGGGGTCAGGGGTTTGGCTGAGGGGTCGGGGGTTTGGTCGGGGGGTTTGGCCGAGGGGTCGGGGGTTTGGCCGAGGGGTCGGGGGTTTGGCTGAGGGGTCGGGGGGTTTGGCCGAGGGGTCGGGGGTTTGGCCGAAGGTCGGGGGTTTGGCTGAGGGGTCGGGGGTTTGGCCGAAGGTCGGGGGTTTGGCCGAGGGGTCGGGGGGTTTGGCTGAGGGGTCGGGGGGTTTGGCCGAGGGGTCGGGGTTTGGCCGAGGGGTCGGGGGGTTTGGCTGAGGGGTCGGGGGGTTTGGCCGAGGGGTCGGGGGTTTGGCCGAAGGTCGGGGGTTTGGCTGAGGGGTCGGGGGTTTGGCCGAAGGTCGGGGGTTTGGCCGAGGGGTCAGGGGTTTGGCCGAGGGGTCGGGGGTTTGGCCGAGGGGTCGGGGGTTTGGCTGAGGGGTCGGGGGTTTGGCCGAGGGGTCGGGGTTTGGCTGAGGGGTCAGGGGTTTGGCTGAGGGGTCGGGGGTTTGGCCGAAGGTCGGGGGTTTGGCTGAGGGGGTCGGGATTTGGCCGAGAGGTCGGGGTTTGGCCGAGGGGTCGGGGTTTGGCCGAGGGGTCGGGGGTTTGGCCGAAGGTCGGGGGTTTGGCCGAGGGGTCGGGGTTTGGCCGAGGGGTCGGGGGTTTGGCCGAAGGTCGGGGGTTTGGCCGAGGGGTCGGGGGTTTGGCCGAGGGGTCGGGGGTTTGGCTGAGGGGTCGGGGGTTTGGCTGAGGGGTCGGGGGTTTGGCCGAGGGGTCGGGGTTTGGCTGAGGGGTTGGGGGTTTGGCTGAGGGGTCAGGGGTTTGGCTGAGGGGTCGGGGGTTTGGCCGAAGGTCGGGGGTTTGGCTGAGGGGGTCGGGGTTTGGCCGAGAGGTCGGGGTTTGGCCGAGGGGTCGGGGGTTTGGCCGAGGGGTCGGGGGTTTGGCCGAGGGGTCAGGGGTTTGGCCGAGGGGTTGGGGGTTTGGCTGAGGGGTCGGGGGTTTGGCCGAAGGTCGGGGGTTTGGCTGAGGGGGTCGGGGTTTGGCCGAGGGGTCAGGGGTTTGGCTGAGGGGTCGGGGGTTTGGTGAGGGGTCAGGGGTGAGTGCGAGACTTTTGATCGCTGAATTTGTTGACTTTGATTGAGGTCATTAATTCTCAGATGTTTCAGCACTTGATGAATAAAAGACGATTGATACAATGGACTTTCGGGCCCATCACCAACTGCTTGTACAATCTCTCCGAAATCGACTCGTGGGGAGAAGATTATTCCGTTCTCGAGCTCGTGGTTTCCAGCAAAAAAGATGAGGTATATTCACAGACTGGATCAATCACCTCAGCTGTACACAGACAGTCAAACAACCATCCCTTCAAATCCAGAAACAATCCTGGATCATTGGGATTGTGTATGGTGGGAGTGAACGGGAAGGGGTTTGGGTCCATTGGGATTGTGTACAGTGGGAGTGAACGGGGAGGGGTTTGGGTCCATTGGGATTGTGTACAGTGGGGGTGAACGGGAAGGGGTTTGGGTCCATTGGGATTGTGTACAGTGGGGGTGAACGGGAAGGGGTTTGGGTCCATTGGGATTGTGTACAGTGGGGGTGAACGGGGAGGGGTTTGGGTCCATTGGGATTGTGTACAGTGGGGGTGAACGGGAAAGGGTTCGGGTCCATTGGGATTGTGTACAGTGGGGGTGAACGGGGAGGGGTTTGGGTCCATTGGGATTGTGTACAGTGGGGGTGAACGGGAAGGGGTTTGGGTCCATTGGGATTGTGTACAGTGGGGGTGAACGGGAAGGGGTTTGGGTCCATTGGGATTGTGTACAGTGGGGGTGAACGGGGAGGGGTTTGGGTCCATTGGGATTGTGTACAGTGGGGGTGAACGGGAAGGGGTTTGGGTCCATTGGGATTGTGTACAGTGGGAGTGAACGGGAAGGGGTTCAGGTCCATTGGGATTGTGTACGGTGGGAGTGAACGGGAAGGGGTTTGGGTCCATTGGGATTGTGTACGGTGGGAGTGAACGGGAAGGGGTTTGGGTCCATTGGGATTGTGTGCGGTGGGAGTGAACGGGAAGGGGTTTGGGTCCATTGGGATTGTGTGCGGTGGGAGTGAACGGGAAGGGGTTTGGGTCCATTGGGATTGTGTGCGGTGGGAGTGAACGGGAAGGGGTTTGGGTCCATTGGGATTGTGTACGGTGGGAGTGAACGGGAAGGGGTTCGGGGTCCATTGGGATTGTGTACGGTGGGAGTGAATGGGAAAGGGTTCGGGGTCCATTGGGATTGTGTACGGTGGGAGTGAACGGGAAGGGGTTTGGGTCCATTGGGATTGTGTACGGTGGGAGTGAATGGGAAGGGGTTGGATCCATCGGGATTGTGTATGGTGGAGAGTGAACGGGAAGGGGTTTGGGTCCATTGGGATTGTGTACAGTGGGGGTGAACGGGGAGGGGTTTGGGTCCATTGGGATTGTGTACAGTGGGGGTGAACGGGAAGGGGTTTGGGTCCATTGGGATTGTGTACAGTGGGAGTGAACGGGAAGGGGTTCAGGTCCATTGGGATTGTGTACGGTGGGAGTGAACGGGAAGGGGTTTGGGTCCATTGGGATTGTGTACGGTGGGAGTGAACGGGAAGGGGTTTGGGTCCATTGGGATTGTGTGCGGTGGGAGTGAACGGGAAGGGGTTTGGGTCCATTGGGATTGTGTGCGGTGGGAGTGAACGGGAAGGGGTTTGGGTCCATTGGGATTGTGTGCGGTGGGAGTGAACGGGAAGGGGTTTGGGTCCATTGGGATTGTGTACGGTGGGAGTGAACGGGAAGGGGTTCGGGGTCCATTGGGATTGTGTACGGTGGGAGTGAATGGGAAAGGGTTCGGGGTCCATTGGGATTGTGTACGGTGGGAGTGAACGGGAAGGGGTTTGGGTCCATTGGGATTGTGTACGGTGGGAGTGAATGGGAAGGGGTTGGATCCATCGGGATTGTGTATGGTGGAGAGTGAACGGGAAGGGGTTTGGGTCCATTGGGATTGTGGACGGTGGGAGTGAACGGGAAGGGGTTTGGGTCCATAGAAATTGTGTGCCGTGGGAGTGAATGGGAAGAGGTTTGGGTCCATTGGGATTGTGTACGGCGGGAGTGAACGGGAAGTGGTTTGGGTCCATTGGGAATGTGTACGGCAGGAGTGAACAGGTAGGGGTTTGGGTCCATTGGGAATGTGTACGGCAGGAGTGAACAGGTAGGGGTTTGGGTCCATTGGGATTGTGTGCAGTGGGGGTGAACGGGAAAGGGTTCGGGTCCATTGGGATTGTGTACAGTGGGGGTGAACGGGGAGGGGTTTGGGTCCATTGGGATTGTGTACAGTGGGGGTGAACGGGAAGGGGTTTGGGTCCATTGGGATTGTGTACAGTGGGGGTGAACGGGAAGGGGTTTGGGTCCATTGGGATTGTGTACAGTGGGGGTGAACGGGGAGGGGTTTGGGTCCATTGGGATTGTGTACAGTGGGGGTGAACGGGAAGGGGTTTGGGTCCATTGGGATTGTGTACAGTGGGAGTGAACGGGAAGGGGTTCAGGTCCATTGGGATTGTGTACGGTGGGAGTGAACGGGAAGGGGTTTGGGTCCATTGGGATTGTGTACGGTGGGAGTGAACGGGAAGGGGTTTGGGTCCATTGGGATTGTGTGCGGTGGGAGTGAACGGGAAGGGGTTTGGGTCCATTGGGATTGTGTGCGGTGGGAGTGAACGGGAAGGGGTTTGGGTCCATTGGGATTGTGTGCGGTGGGAGTGAACGGGAAGGGGTTTGGGTCCATTGGGATTGTGTACGGTGGGAGTGAACGGGAAGGGGTTCGGGGTCCATTGGGATTGTGTACGGTGGGAGTGAATGGGAAAGGGTTCGGGGTCCATTGGGATTGTGTACGGTGGGAGTGAACGGGAAGGGGTTTGGGTCCATTGGGATTGTGTACGGTGGGAGTGAATGGGAAGGGGTTGGATCCATCGGGATTGTGTATGGTGGAGAGTGAACGGGAAGGGGTTTGGGTCCATTGGGATTGTGTACAGTGGGGGTGAACGGGGAGGGGTTTGGGTCCATTGGGATTGTGTACAGTGGGGGTGAACGGGAAGGGGTTTGGGTCCATTGGGATTGTGTACAGTGGGAGTGAACGGGAAGGGGTTCAGGTCCATTGGGATTGTGTACGGTGGGAGTGAACGGGAAGGGGTTTGGGTCCATTGGGATTGTGTACGGTGGGAGTGAACGGGAAGGGGTTTGGGTCCATTGGGATTGTGTGCGGTGGGAGTGAACGGGAAGGGGTTTGGGTCCATTGGGATTGTGTGCGGTGGGAGTGAACGGGAAGGGGTTTGGGTCCATTGGGATTGTGTGCGGTGGGAGTGAACGGGAAGGGGTTTGGGTCCATTGGGATTGTGTACGGTGGGAGTGAACGGGAAGGGGTTCGGGGTCCATTGGGATTGTGTACGGTGGGAGTGAATGGGAAAGGGTTCGGGGTCCATTGGGATTGTGTACGGTGGGAGTGAACGGGAAGGGGTTTGGGTCCATTGGGATTGTGTACGGTGGGAGTGAATGGGAAGGGGTTGGATCCATCGGGATTGTGTATGGTGGAGAGTGAACGGGAAGGGGTTTGGGTCCATTGGGATTGTGTACGGTGGGAGTGAATGGGAAGGGGTTGGATCCATCGGGATTGTGTATGGTGGAGAGTGAACGGGAAGGGGTTTGGGTCCATTGGGATTGTGGACGGTGGGAGTGAACGGGAAGGGGTTTGGGTCCATAGAAATTGTGTGCCGTGGGAGTGAATGGGAAGAGGTTTGGGTCCATTGGGAATGTGTACGGCAGGAGTGAACAGGTAGGGGTTTGGGTCCATTGGGAATGTGTACGGCAGGAGTGAACAGGAAGTGGTTTGGGTCCATTGGGAATGTGTACGGCAGGAGTGAACAGGTAGGGGTTTGGGTCCATTGGGATTGTGTACGGTGGAAATGACTGTTCCAAGGGGAATGTTTGTTCCCTGTTCTCATTGCTTTTTCCTGACTGAATTTCCCTATCTCAGGCACTCCGGATCCTGGACCTTGCTCCTCTTCAGCGTCTGATTAGTTTGAAGTGGAATAAATATGGGAAGTATTATTTCTGGATTCTGACCTTCCTCTACCTGGTTTACATTATCACCTTTACTCTCTGTTGTGCTTATCGCCCATTAAAAATGCGGAAAGGAAACATCACGGACCCAAGGGACACAACTATCTTGGTTCAAAGAAATCTGCAGGTGAGAGACGGTTACTCAGCTGTGAGGGTGAGTTTATCGGTGTGAGGATCTGTGTCAGTGTGGGTGAGTGTCTGTATGTAATTATATTTGTGCACTGACACTGCCTGTGTGTTAATCACCCTGACCCGAGTGTCTCTGTGTTTGTTAACAGGAAGCATATACTGGGAAGGAGGACCATATTCGACTAGTCGGAGAGATTGTTAGTGTCTTTGGTGCGCTTGTGATACTTCTATTAGAGGTAAATATTAATCCAGCTCCCTCACACTGTCACTCAGTAACCCCTCTCCCCCCAGCACCCTGTGTTACTGACTGTATCTCTACTGATGTTAATCCAGCTCCCTCACACTGTCACTCAGTAACCCCTCTCCCCCAGCTCCCTGTGTTACTGACTGTATCTCTACTGATGTTAATCCAGCTCCCTCACACTGTCACTCAGTAACCCCTCTCCCCCCAGCGCCCTGTGTTACTGACTGTATCTCTACTGATGTTAATCCAGCTCCCACACACTGTCACTCAGTAACCCCTCTCCCCCAGCTCCCTGTGTTACTGACTGTATCTCTACTGATGTTAATCCAGCTCCCTCACACTGTCACTCAGTAACCCCTCTCCCCCCAGCACCCTGTGTTACTGACTGTATCTCTACTGATGTTAATCCAGCTCCCTCACACTGTCACTCAGTAACCCCTCTCCCCCCAGCACCCTGTGTTACTGACTGTATCACTACTGATGTTAATCCAGCTCCCACACACTGTCACTCAGTAACCCCTCTCCCCCAGCACCCTGTGTTACTGACTGTATCTCTACTGATGTTAATCCAGCTCCCACACACTGTCACTCAGTAACCCCTCTCCCCCAGCTCCCTGTGTTACTGACTGTATCTCTACTGATGTTAATCCAGCTCCCTCACACTGTCACTCAGTAACCCCTCTCCCCCCAGCACCCTGTGTTACTGACTGTATCTCTACTGATGTTAATCCAGCTCCCACACACTGTCACTCAGTAACCCCTCTCCCCCCAGCACCCTGTGTTACTGACTGTATCACTACTGATGTTAATCCAGCTCCCACACACTGTCACTCAGTAACCCCTCTCCCCCCAGCACCCTGTGTTACTGACTGTATCTCTACTGATGTTAATCCAGCTCCCTCACACTGTCACTCAGTAACCCCTCTCCCCCCAGCACCCTGTGTTACTGACTGTATCACTACTGATGTTAATCCAGCTCCCACACACTGTCACTCAGTAACCCCTCTCCCCCAGCACCCTGTGTTACTGACTGTATCTCTACTGATGTTAATCCAGCTCCCACACACTGTCACTCAGTAACCCCTCTCCCCCAGCTCCCTGTGTTACTGACTGTATCTCTACTGATGTTAATCCAGCTCCCTCACACTGTCACTCAGTAACCCCTCTCCCCCCAGCACCCTGTGTTACTGACTGTATCTCTACTGATGTTAATCCAGCTCCCTCACACTGTCACTCAGTAACCCCTCTCTACCCAGCGCTCTGTGTTACTAACTGTATCTCTACTGATGTTAATCCAGCTCCCTCACACTGTCACTCAGTAACCCCTCTCCCCCCAGCGACCTGTGTTACTGACTGTATCTCTACTGATGTTAATCCAGCTCCCTCACACTGTCACTCAGTAACCCCTCTCCCCCCAGCACCCTGTGTTACTAACTGTATCTCTACTGATGTTAATCCAGCTCCCTCACACTGTCACTCAGTAACCCCTCTCCCCCCAGCACCCTGTGTTACTGACTGTATCTCTACTGATGTTAATCCAGCTCCCTCACACTGTCACTCAGTAACTCCTCTCCCCCCAGCGCCCTGTGTTACTGACTGTATCTCTACTGATGTTAATCCAGCTCCCTCACACTGTCACTCAGTAACCCCTCTCCCCCCAGCACCCTGTGTTACTGACTGTATCTCTACTGATGTTAATCCAGCTCCCTCACACTGTCACTCAGTAACCCCTCTCCCCCAGCACCCTGTGTTACTGACTGCATATCTACTGATGTTAATCCAGCTCCCTCACACTTTCACACAGTAACTCCTCTCTCCCCAGCGCCCTGTGTTACTGACTGTATCTCTACTGATGTTAATCCAGCTCCCTCACACTGTCGCTCAGTAACCCCTCTCCCCCCAGCGACCTGTGTTACTGACTGTATCTCTACTGATGTTAATCCAGCTCCCTCACACTGTCGCTCAGTAACCCCTCTCCCCCCAGCGACCTGTGTTACTGACTGTATCTCTACTGATGTTAATCCAGCTCCCTCACACTGTCACTCAGTAACCCCTCTCCCCCCCAGCACCCTGTGTTACTGACTGTATCTCTACTGATGTTAATCCAGCTCCCTCACACTGTCACTCAGTAACCCCTCTCCCCCCAGCACCCTGTGTTACTGACTGTATCTCTACTGATGTTAATCCAGCTCCCTCACGTTGTCACTCAGTAGCCCCTCTCTCCCCGCAGCGCCCTGTGTTACTGACTGTATCTCTACTGATGTTAATCCAGCTCCCTCACACTGTCAGTCAGTAACCCCTCTCCCCCCAGCGCCCTGTGTTACTGACTGTATCTCTACTGATGTTAATCCAGCTCCCTCACACTGTCACTCAGTAACCCCTCTCCCCCCAGCACCCTGTGTTACTGACTGTATCTCTACTGATGTTAATCCAGCTCCCTCACACTGTCACTCAGTAACCTCTCTCTCCCCCAGCGCCCTGTGTTACTGGCTGTATCTCTACTGATGTTAATCCAGCTCCATCACACTGTCACTCAATAACCCCTCTCCCCCCCAGCACCCTGTGTTACTGACTGTATCTCTACTGATGTTAATCCAGCTCCCTCACACTGTCACTCAGTAACCCCTCTCTCCCCCCCAGCGCCCTGTGTTACTGACTGTATCTCTACTGATGTTAATCCAGCTCCCTCACACTTTCACTCAGTAACCCCTCTCCCCCCAGCGCCCTGTGTTACTGACTGTATCTCTACTGATGTTAATCCAGCTCCCTCACACTGTCACTCAGTAGCCCCTCTCTCCCCCCAGCGCCCTGTGTTACTGACTGTATCTCTACTGATGTTAATCCAGCTCCATCACACTGTCACTCAGTAACCCCTCTCCCCCCAGCGCCCTGTGTTACTGACTGTATCTCTACTGATGTTAATCCAGCTCCCTCACACTGTCACTCAGTAACCCTTCTCCCCCAGCACCCTGTGTTACTGACTGTATCTCTACTGATGTTAATCCAGCTCCCTCACACTGTCACTCAGTAACCCCTCTCTCCCCCCAGCGCCCTGTGTTACTGACTGTATCTCTACTGATGTTAATCCAGCTCCCTCACACTGTCACTCAGTAACCCCTCTCCCCCAGCTGTCAGTGTCCTCTCTGTGATTCGGGATAACTCCTCTTCCCATTTCACCCCCATTTTAGATTCCGGACATTCTGCGATTTGGAGCCAAAAGATACTTTGGGAAAACAGTGCTTGGAGGTCCTTTCCACGTCATCATGTGAGTAATCCCAGCAGGTGATTCACATCCCCCTCACCCCCCTCTCTCCGTCACCCCCCTCCCCCCATCACCCCCTCCCGCTTCTCCCCCTCTCTCCGTCACCCCCTCCCTCTGTCTCCCAATCCTCCGTCTCCCCCCTCTCTGTCTCCCCCCTCTCTGTCTCCCCCTCTCTGTCTCCCCCCTCTCCGTCCTCCCCCGCCCCGTCACCCCAACCCCTAACCCCCCACACCCCCCTCCCCCCGTCTCCCCCCACCCTCCTCCACAAATTCCCCCCCCACCCAACCACCCCCCCAACCACTCCCCCTCTCCACAGTCCCTCACTCCATCACCCCCTCTCCGTCACCCCCTCTCTCCGTCTCTCCCTCTCCTCCATCTCCCCCTCCTCCGTCTCCCCTCTTTCTGTCTCCCCCCTCTCTCCTCTCTCCGTTATCCCTCTCTCCGTTATCCCCTCTCTCCGTCTCTCCCTCTCTCCGTCTCTCCCTCTCTCCATCTCCCCCGCCCTCTGTCTCCCACTCCCTCCGTCTCCCCTCTCCGTCTACCTCTCGTCGTATCGCACTCTCTGTCTCCCCCTCTCCACCTCCTCCTCTCTCCGGTTCCCACCCTCTGCATCTCCCCCACACTCTGCGTCTCCTCCCCCTCTCTCTCTCACTCTTCCCACTCTCTCTCTCTCACTCTCCCCCTCTCTCTCTCACTCTCCCCCTCTCTCTCTCATCACTCTCCTCCCTCTCTCTCTCCCCTTCTCTTTCTCTCCCTCTTTCTCTACTCTCTGTCTGTCTCTCCCCCTCTCTCCTTCCTTGTCTCTCTATCTCCCCTCTCTTCTTCCCTCTCTTTGTCTCTCTCTCTCAATCTCGCCCATCTCTCTCCCTCTCTCTCTCTCTATCTTCCCCCCCTCACTCTCATTCTCCCCTCTCTCCCTCCCTGTCTCTCTCCCTTCCCTCTCTCTCTCCCACTCACCCTGCTTTCTCTCTCTCCCCTCCCCCTCTCTCTATCTCTCCCTCTCTCCTCCATCTCTCTCTCTCTCCCTCTCTCTGTCCCTCCCTCCCTCCCTCTCTCCTCCCTCCCTCTTTCCCTCCCCCTCTCTCTCTTTCTCCCTCTTTTTCTCCCCTCCTCTCTCCCTCTCACTCTCCCTCTCCCTCCCACTCTCCCCCTCTCCCACTCCCTCCCACTCTCCCCCCTCTCTTTCCTCTTTCCTCCCCTCTCCCTCCCTCTCACCCTCCCTCCCTCTCCCTCTCTTTTTCCCTCTCTTTCTCCCCTCTCCCTCTCTCCCTCTCCTCCCTCCTCTCTCCTTCTCTCTCCCTCTCTCCTCTTCCCTCCCTCTCTCTCTCTCTCCTCGTCCCTCTCTCTCCTCCCTGTCACTCACTCTCCCTCCCTCTCTCCCACCCCCTCTGTCCTCCCTCCTCTCTTCCCTCCCTCCCTCTCTTCCTCTCCTCCCTCTCTCTCTCTCCCTCCCTGTCCCCTCCCCTCTCTCTCTCTCCCTCTCTCTCTCCTCTCCCCTGTCTCTCTCCCTCCCTCTCTCTCCTTCCCTCTCTCTCCCTCCCTCCCTCTCTCTTCCCTTCCCCTCCCTCCCTCCTCCCTCCCTCCTCTCCTCCCCCCTCCTCCCTCTCTCCTCTCCCTCCCTTCCCTCTTCCTTCCTCCCTCTCCATTCCCCTCCCTCTCCCTCCCCTCCCTCCCTCTCTCCCTCCCTCTCTCTCTCTCTCCCTCTCCCTGTCTCTCTCCTTCCTCCCTCTCCATTCCTCTCTCTCCCTTCCCTCCCTCCCTCTCTCCCTCCCACTCCCTCTCTCTCCCTCCCTCTCTCCCTCCCTCTCTCTCCCTCCCTCTCTCTCTCTCTCTCCCTCCCTCTCTCTCTCTCTCTCCCTCTCCCTGTCTCTCTCCCTTCCTCCCTCTCCATTCCCTCCCTCTCCCTTCCTCCCTCCCTCTCTCCTCCCTCTCTCTCCCTCCCTCTCTCTCTCTCTCCCTCTCCCTGTCTCTCTCCCTTCCTCCCTCTCCATTCCCTCCCTTTCCCTCCCCTCCCTCCCTCTCTCCCTCCCTCTCCCTCCCTCCCTCTCCCTCTCCCTCCCCTCCCTCTCTCTCTCTCTCCCTCTCCCTGTCTCTCTCCCTTCCTCCCTCTCCATTCCCTCCCTCTCCCTCCCCTCCCTCCCTCTCTCCCTCCCTCTCCCTCTCTCTCTCTCCCTCCCTCTCTCTCTCCTCTCTCCCTGTCTCTCTCCTTCCTCCCTCTCCATTCCCTCCCTTTCCCTCCCCTCCCTGTCCTCTCCTCCCTCTCTCTTCCTCCCTCTCTCTCTCTCTCCCTCTCCCTGTCTCTCTCCTTCTCCCTCTCCATTCCCTCCCTTTCCCTCCCCTCCCTGTCTCTCTCCCTCCTCCCTCTCTCTCCCTCCCCTCTCTCTCTCTCTCCCTCTCCCTGTCTCTCTCCCTTCCTCCCTCTCCATTCCCTCCCTTCCCTCCCTCCCTCCTCTCTCCCTCCCTCTCCTCCCCTCCCTCCCTCTCTCCCTCCCTCTCCCTCTCTCTCACCTTCCCTCCTCCCTCCCTCTCCTCCCTCTCTCTCCCTCCTCTCTCTCTCTCTCTCCCCTCTCCCTGTCTCTCTCCCTTCCTCCCTCTCCATTCCCTCCCTCTCCCTCCCCTCCCTCCCTCTCTCCCTCCCCTCCCTCTCTCTCCCTCCCTCTCCCA